>NW_022991886.1:0-27067 GCF_902827175.1 Gymnodraco acuticeps
TCTTCTTCTTCTTCTTCTTCTTCTTCTTCTTCTTCTTCTTCTTCTTCTTCTTCTTCTTCTTCTTCTTGCGGCTTACTGGCAGGCCGCAAACAACTTCACGGCGTACTGGCAGGCCGCAAACAACTTCACGGCGTATACTACCACCTGAAGTCCCCGGCTGGAAGTCCCGACACCTCCTCATCTCCACCGCTCCCATGTTTTTTTTTGTGTTGCCATAAGTTAGTTTCTCTCCGTTGGTGCGCTGGGCTAATGCTAATAATGCTAATGCAAGCAAATAAAATGGCGGCTTCACAAAAACCTTTCAGAGTTTTACGGGCCGTGGTTTGCAATCTGCCCAGCCAATCAGAAATTGGAACCTTTTTCTCCCCAGGAAAGTCTAAAAAGGGGTGAAAAGGTTCGCAAAAAGTTCTAGTTCAAGATCTTTTTGGTGTGAACGCAAAATCCCAGGAACTATCGGAACTATTCCTGGGAAAAGTACTAATGTCAGCTCTCGTTGAGAAGCAAATGATTGCTGTGTGCTTTTGTTGCCTAACCATTTGATGTGAGTGCACAGTATGATATCTTGTACATACTATATCATAAAATAGTAATATTTTCACAGCTTTTTCAGTGCCTTTGTTGAAAGTCTTTGTCTAATGAAAGACACTAACCATCTCCTACAACTTGAGAAGGTTTACGCTTCATCACCAGAAGTACAGGAAGCAGTGCCTGTCACGTTTTGGAGTTGTGTTTATCTCCTCTTTCTTCACCAAAAGAGCTAGCTGCAATTTGCCAGATCTGAGATGGCAGGCCTATTATCAGCTTCAACCCTCCCTGCTCTCGCTGTGAAGAAAAACCTAGATATTGTCGGAGGCGTGTTTGGACAGCCTTTCCCGAGTCTGGTTTATGCATCAGTAAGAAACCACACAAGCTGCTCAGCCCTATGTGTCAATCACATCTGCACACGCTGACTGGCTTTCATCTGAATCTTTTATGTTCCAGACGACGTCAAAGATTCACCAAAACGATAAGTGCTGCTGCGGCCGTTACAGTCAATGAGATGATAAAACATTTGTGACAGGCATGAGGCTTTTTACACAAGACCCTTTACTCATAGCTTCTGTCACTGGAACTGATTTGGATGTGTCCCTTTGTCGATAATCAACAGTTTAGCTGAGGTCAACCGAGGTCCGGGGGCAGAGGCATGAGTCAGTGAAACAACAGGAAGTGCGGATTTTCTTATTTCAATTGAATCAAAAAAATAATCTGTCGATGTATTTTCAATAGAGGCTCAGCGTTTCTGTATCTCTTGGTTTTAAAGGCTGGTGTGTTGGCGCAGACGCTCCGTATTAGTAGGACACATGAGATTAAGCCAATTCAAAAATAGCTTGTTTATTGTGTGTAAACTCCCACCTTTGCACCCCATCACAGTGATGGCTTTAAATGTATCTATTTCGAGGGAAAATAAGTGGGCTGGGAATTAACACACTTTTTGAGTCATTGCATAAAACAAACATCTACTGGGATCTTCCCATTTTCTATGCTTTTTCTTTTAAAGCGGTACCCTTAAGCAGGGGTAGACATTAAGGGTAAAAAGCGACTGGCCCTCCGGGCCGGTGGAATTGTATTATCACTGGCCCCACCATTGTAACCACTGGCCCGGAGCATTCGTCTAAAAAAATCGACTAATAATGAAGAAAATTAACACATTTGTTGCAATAGTAATTTATGCACTAACTACATTACTACTTGTACTACAACATTTGAATCATCAGTTCTTCCTCATTTTCCTCAATTGTTCATATTTGGTTTATTAAAATAATGATATTGTGGTCATTGTTAAAAAATATCTGCTATTATTATGAGTATTATTATTTGTATAATGCACTTTCTGCCTTCCTGTCATTAGGAGTTAGACATGTAATGGCTATGTAATTGATTTGATTAGATCCTTCATTATCCTAAACTGCTGGGACATTTCGCCAATACCTTTTATATTGTCCACTCTTCACTTACTTGTCAGCATAGTTCGGCATTGATGTACAGAGCCGACAGAAGACCTTGTTTATATTGGCATCATATTGAGAGGTGCAGCCAGTGACGCGTCATAAAACCAGGAAGTAAGCTGCTGGTTCCCTCGACAAAAAGCAATGGGATTTCTCCACAGGGTTTTGGAAAATAGCTGGAAATAAAGTCTGTGGAAAACAAACCTGTTTGATAAATGCACGTTTTGTTCAGCCGGATAATCTCCACATGTCTACCCTACTTTTATAATTTTCGAATCATAAATCTAATCGATGGGTTTTACGCGTCACTGCACCACTAGAAGCCAACTCCATCGATCAAGCTGGCTGAACATTTCTCTCCCTCTTCTTCTCATGCTCCCTGTCACTCTCCTTTAACTCCTCCGGTGACTTTCTTTTATTTGAAGATTGTTTTTTGCATGGCGCTTGGCCGGTTACCGCTGGTATTAAAAACATTTTGGCGAATGGTTAGGTGGCGCGATAGTCTGTAGTGAAGGAGCGCGCTCCCGCTCACGGGAGCCTGCTCGCGCTGCGTTCCGCAGCAAACAGCTGTTTGCTTTTCACCCAACAACGACAAGCGACTCACAAAACGCTATGTTGTAGCGTTGATAAACGAAACAATTTAACAAAATTGCTAGTCAAAATACCAATACCACAGGAAACATTTTTTTTTAAACAATATTTTTAGTGGCCCGAGCGGGCAAGTGGAAAGTACGTTATGCTGCCCGGGGTGTCTAAATAGTGCTTCCGGGCCAGCGGGCCATTTATAATGTCGAGCCCTGCCTTATGCATTAGCTGTTGAAAGGTTACAGAGACATCTTCATTGTTACTACTTCCTTTTGTTAAAGGAAGTACAATAAATAAAAGAGCATTTTGCTTTCATATACCGCTTTAATGCTTCACATTTAGTACATTTTTTAAAGATGTCTGCTTCTATGATTCAAAAGGCTTGCATCCCACTCTGTTTACCTCCAGTCAAATCCAGTCTCAAATGACAGAGAGTAGATATTTAAAACGTGGCAATCAAAGACAATATGCCATTTAGCGTATATTTCTGTTTAGTTCGATGGTGCTCACATGGCAGAGGCTTGAGCTTTGTGACATCGCTTGTATTTTAGGTAATAGCGTAGGGCAGCAGAGTAGAAGAGATAAGGGTACTCATGCATGTTTACCACCCACCAGGCCCGTCTTCAGGCTCTGAAACCCAGCACAAACAAACATCCAAAGAAAACCTAGCTCGATTTATTTCCCATGTTTTTGTTCCCATCAATACACATGTATGCCTGAGTGCGCAATCACATGTCTTTAAATAAATCTTGTCCTAATGTTGAGCGTCTGCTTGTATCCAATTACGCCCACCTGCGTTTCTCCTTAAAGTAAGCAGCACATTAGTGTAGTGGCTTTTAGAGCATCCTGCCATCATCTTTTGGTTATTTACTTTTACTGCTCGACCGATGTGTTTTCAAAGGCGAGATATTTACACAAAAATCTCTTATAAGCTAATGTGGGTGTTAGATAGACAATGAAAGGGAATGAAGGTCAAAAAAAGTCAGATGAATAGGAAACTACATGAAATTGTTGTTGTTTAGCTATTGTGTTTGAATCTCTTAATGGTAGATAAATGGGTGTATGCATTTCGAGCTAATAAACTGTGTGTATGGTGAATTAACTTTGAATTAAAAGTAATAATACATATTCATTTAGAAGAATAATGCAAAAATCTCGAGACAAAGAGTCCCTTAATGAAAGAAAAAGAGCAGTGAAGGAGAAATAAAGCGCGTTTCATATCTCAACTTCGCTGTATGAAAATAAAAAAGCTGCTATATTAATCCATGTCAATATGATTTCACACCACCATAACTCTCAAGCAGCTAATGACAAAACAAAAGACCTCGTGAGGGCTGAACGATCAATGATACGCTGATTAATGCTATATCAACAAATCGGCTGTGCCCCTCTGATGTTTTTAATGTATGCCTCTGTATAAATTGAACTCATGAAATATCTAATAATTACTTCCGAATGTGTTTTGTGCCATTCAGTGGTGCCACAATGCATCTCTGCAAAAATGGAAATGTGCAATTTTGTATTGCTTTTTTTAGTATGCAACAAAATGCTAACCTGTGCTTCTTTTTCTCTGTTTTCCCCCATTTGCTGCTGCGATGATTGCTGCGTCTGCTGCGCCTTTTCAACAGGTAATGTGATTTCTTTCTCTCTTTCTATCAGCCTTATCCGTGTTATTCTGCAAGGCTCTGGCCTGCAAACAACAGCGTCAAAGACATCGGTAATAGGAGTTATTTAATAGATATGACCTCACCAGGGCACGGAAAATACATTTATTATTTCACATAATCTCCTGCTGGAGAGATGCACTTAAACTGATTTAACGGTGCAAGCAGAGAGGAAAACAGCGTTCACGATGAATATTTCAGTTTTTATGTAATTGTGTGTGGGTCAGGGTGGGGTTGAAACAACAACACAAACGTGCCTGTGTGGCACTTGAGTGATATAAGCTTGGTAGCAGGACTTTCCATAGCTTTATTGAGGCATTGTATTTTTGGAGTTGGCTGTCTGACACTAAAAAAAGAAAATCCCCTGCCAGAAAAAAAATCAGACTGGTTGCTTTGAATGAAAAAGGAGCTTTCGGTTTAGATCTGCCCGCTCTGTGCGGAGCTCAGTGAGGACGAATAACCTCGCTTTAATCCCTCGAGGCCCATCTGGTGTGTGAGTGTGTTTATTTGTGTGTGTGTGTGTGTGTGCACAAGGATGCCTCACTGCCCTCTTTCACAACTGTCCATATATCCTCTGCCGACGCTTGCCCTCTCTGTCCGACCTCTGTGTTGTTGTTTTATGTTCCTGTCCCTCCCTCTCAGCCTCTCTCCTCCTCCTCTTCACATTTTGTAATCCGCCCATTTGATTGTCTTAAACCACGGTGATTGCAAGCCGCCCTCCTCTTTTTTACACTTGTTTATCTTGAACCTCTTTACCTCCTTGCATCCATCTCCTCCTTCCTCTCTTTCCTCCTGACCCTGCCATCCCATCAGCCTCCATGGTAGCATGATAAATAATTGGAAATATTGTCAAAGAATACTGTGTCCTGCTGTCAGGTGGTGTTTGGGGGATGTGAGATGTTGCTGTGTTAAAGGGTGTGACATGATGGCGCCTTACATTAAGGGTATAGACAGATGATACTCCGCCCAGCAGCTACATTTCAGACCTTATTTAGTCTGTCAGTGTTGTTCTCTGAATGGTGGATCCTGTCAGTTCGGCCTTGACTGACAGTGTTTTTGTTTACTGGATCCTTGTTCAGCTGATTTTCATTTCCCACAGAGTATTTATGTTTCTCCATGTATCTCGAAAGTCAAAATGTTTTGTCCTGAGCTCATGTCTTTGTTGTCATTGCATAATGACGGCCCCTCAGGAGGCTGTTAATGCTCTTGAAAATGTCATAATGTGACAGACCCTGTTACCCAAGATGACTATCTAGTGCTGGTGTCTAATGCATTATACAGTATATGTGCGCTCTGGGATGTTGTGCTCATGTTTATGTGTGTGACAGCTTGTCTGAACAAACGAGTCAGCATCCTGAAATCAGGAGAATCGGGGTCTCTTCCTCGCTGCGCCGGTAGCTCGTCTCTGACTCCATCGAGTGTTTAGATGCAAGGCGGAGATTATGAACTGATTAATTTGCAAGGGGAAGATTTCGGGGGGCCAAAGGAGAGGCGGTGGCGGTGAGCTAAGCATCTGGGATTATCCAGACTTAATGGAGGGAATAAAGCGGTCTGTGGGTGGCAATCCGCTTTCCATCAGCACAGATTTCCGTCACATTGTCGTGTGATGTCACACTGAAGGAACCCTGCAGCGGAGAGGGCGGGGCCAAACTCCAGGCCGCCATGACAGTGACTTCAGATTGAGATGGTTTAGTACGACTTCTTTACTTTAAAGGTAACCTATTATGCAAAATCCACTTTTTCATGTCTTTTCTACATCACCATGTGTCCCCTCTGTGTAAAGAGATTCTGGAAGTTTCAGGAACAAAGATTCTCTCACTTTTTGTCCTGACCCATTTATATAAAAAAACCTGTCTGAAAATGAGCCGATCAGATTTTGGCCACTTTATGATGTCATAACGATGTTTTGGCTTGTGTAACCATTAGCCAATCACCAACCAAGGTAACCCCCCCCCCTCACCTTATCATCTGAATCTCCTTCTAGAGCACCATTGTGTTATTTTCAACCAAATATCTCTGGGCGTGGGGAGGGGCTCCTTATTTTCATCTAAAGTAACAGACAGAGAATCAGCACTTTAGAAACGGGACTGAAACAGAGGGGATTATGGGTAATGATGGAATGATCTGTTTGGTATTTCGAGCCAAACACTTCAGAGACATGTTTGTATATATCTGAGACCTATAATATATTGATGAAAAACAGTATAATAGGGGACCTTTAAACTCGGGAAGAGCCATGAAGAGTAAACAAAAACAAAAAGTTGATGTCCTTCCATTCATTGGCAGGCTTGATTTTGCAAGTAAAGAGAAGTGATGACAGAAGTCGTGCATCGCTGCAGAATGACATTAGGGGAAATCTTGTCAGAGGAACATTACAGGCTTTTAAGCATTTGTTTTTACTCTATAAGAAAAGAACAATAAAACACCATACCTTGTGTTCAATTGTGTGCTAGTCCTATCGGATTGGACTGGCATTTTAACCCAGATGTTTAGGTACAGTATAGTTTTCGATCCATTTGACTTTTTAACATCCATTTTTATATGCATTAGGAAAGGTAGTCTATATTATAAGATGTCAGGTGTTAAAAAGATCACCAGGTCTCTCTTTTTAAGATGCAAATGTGTCAAATGTTTTGTTCTCACCAAAGCAAAACACTGTCCTGACTCATTTACTCTGCTGAGGATTAGAAAAGCTTACTGGGTTGCAAAATGCCACCGAGGGCAATAGGACTTCCTAGTTATTTTGCTGCCATGATTTAATAGGACGAAAAATTAAATAGTTTAATGGCAATTGGAAAGCACTTGTAAAGAAAAGCGACTTTGTGTGTGTTAAGCCACCTTTTGTTTTATAGCTTGTGTTCACAGTATAAAGTACATTTATGTGAGACTCGTATTTTTATTTTACGAGACACTTAAAGGACTAGACTCAGATTTCAACTATGTTTTTGGCTTACTTTTTTACAGATTTACTTTTTGAGCTATCAAATTTAGCTGAGTGGGTTGTCCCACTTTCTGCATTTCTGCACAACAAAACGTGCATGTTGCCAAAAGTTATGTCTAAAACTAGTATTTGATGAGGTTTTTGGACAACTTGAACTGTGTGTAAAGTCTTCCAAAAAGAACAGACCCTTCATGTCGTCATGTGTGAAACCACACTGAGTTCATGGTCCATTTATCACCCGCCATCATGCGTCAGAGGAGACAGAGGTCGTCGTCTTGACTTTGAGCTCCAGGACTGAGAGGTTGATTAAACAACAGGAGAGCAGCGTGATGAATGGAATCAGTCTACAAAGCGAGTGTTAATAAGCAAAAGCAGACTGCTGACCTCATCCTCTGCAGACAACAAACTGAAACTAAATGGATGTCTGATGGTTCAGATGGTTTCCTCACAGCGCTGCCTGCTGTGTGTGTGTGTGTGTGTGTGTGTGTGTGTCTTGGGAGTAGAGAATATGAACAGTGGGTGGGTGGTTTGTGTTAAAATGCCTGCATGTGTTTTTTGGATGCCCGTGGGTGGTTTAATTTGTGTCTGTGTATCTGTACATGTCTGTGTGTGTGGGTGTTTTATTTATTTATGTTCCTGCAGCATTATGTGTGCATGTAAAAAACAAAAATGCTCCAGTGTGTGATGTCGGCTCTCTGCAGCTGGCCCATGCGTTCCCACCCTGGGGCCGAAGAATTCAAAGCAATCCATCGCGTCGCGCCAGGAGACCTCGATTTCCACACGGTGTGTCTTTATAGGCCCACCATTGAGAGATTTATGATATTTACTACATCCACCTATAGATGGTGATGAATACCCCTAAGGCACATTGAGGTATATTTCTGTTCACAGCCCCACTTATTAAAGAAACAAACGCTCCCGGTGTCACTTTGGGTGTCTCCTGTGTGGAGGGATCCAGCTGTGTCTACCAATTACTGCACGTCTCTAACATGTCACCTTTTTGTCACTTTATACTGTGGTCCCACTCCCAGCATGCATGATATAAAAGAGTGTATGTTAGAGAGAGATAGGAAGAAGAAATGGTGGCACACAGTCATAGAGCTCAGCATTTCTCCCGTGGAGCAGTGGATGCCTAACAGCTGGTCGGGGAGGAAGGGGCGGACTAAATTTCCCACGAGTCTCTCTTTCCAAACACAGCGACCTGTTCTGTCAGCAAGGATGAATGTTAGCTGGCTATCTTTATCTGCATATCTGCAATTATTTCAGTCTATATAAGAAGACCTTACATTTTTTAAATAATTGGAAACTGTTTGTGTTTTTACGGCTTAGTTTCTGTGATATTGCTACAAAAGTAAGCATAGACTTCTTATAAAGCGATCAACTGCCCTTAACCCTTAGTTAACCCTATACTTTCCTTAAAATGTGCAGCTCTTTTCCAAATGCTTTTCAGCTCGGACGTGAGAGGACGCTGGCGTTGCTTGTTCGCCGCTTCTCCGTCTGCGTTTTAACTTCTCCCGCCCCCTCCCCCTCTCTGCACTGGCCCCTGACACAGAAATGCACACTCCCTGGCTCAACCCCTCAATCCCCAATGCTCTCTCTCCTCCTTCTCCCCAGTGGATGTTCCACTGGTCTCGAAGCTGGTGACCAATGCTAAGGCCTCCACCTGCTCCCTTGACCCCATGCCCACGGTGCTGGTCAAGGCCTGCCTTCCCACCCTCTGCCCCATCATAACAGACATCATCAACTCCTCTCTGTCATCTGGTATAGTTCCCTCCTGCTTCAAAACCGCCTCCATCACTCCCATCCTCAAGAAGCCTGGTTTGGACCCTGAGGAGCTGAACAACTACCAACCGATCTCCAACCTTCCTTTCCTTAGCAAAACTTTGGAAAGAGCAGTCGCCGCCCAGCTTCATCAACATCTGTCCAACCATGAGCTCTACGAACCCCTACAGTCAGCCTACAGAGCACATCACAGCACAGAGACCGCCCTCCTCAAGATCACTAATGACCTCCTTCTCGCTGCTGACTCCGGACAAATCAGTATTCTCATCCTCCTCGACCTCTCTGCTGCTTTTGACACTGTTTCTCATACAGTCCTCCTGAAATGCCTCTCTAACAACCTTGGCATCACTGGCACAGCTCTGTCATGGTTTCAGTCCTATCTATCAACCAGGTCTCAGTTTGTTAGCATCAGCGGCTCATCCTCCCCCTCGGCCCCAGTCAACCATGGTGTCCCCCAAGGCTCCGTGCTTGGTCCCCTACTTTTCACCATTTACATGCTCCCCCTTGGCCAGATCATACGTCAATTCGGTCTCAATTTCCACTGCTACGCTGACGACACTCAGCTCTATCTCAGCACCTCACCATCCGCCCAGCTCCCTCCACAGTCTTTGGTCAACTGTCTCCACGCCATAAAAACCTGGATGACAGCAAATCTACTCAAACTCAACAGTAAGAAGACTGAGCTCATGGTTGTGGCCCCCAAAGCACTGCTCCGGAAGGTTGGGGATCTCCTCCTCCACATTGACGGCTGTTCCATCTCCCCGTCTCCCGAAGTCCGTAACCTGGGTGTCATCCTTGACTCCACTCTCTCATTTCAGTCACACATCAAATCCGTCACTAAGTCTGCCTTCTATCACCTCAGGAACATCTCCCGTCTACGACCATCACTCTCTGATTCCGTGGCCGAGACCCTCATTCATGCATTCGTCTCCTCCCGGTTGGATTACTGCAACGGAGTCCTGTTCGGGGTTCCCAGTAAAGCCCTGGACAGGCTCCAGTATGTGCAGAACTCGGCTGCCAGGGTGCTCACTCACACCAAGCCCTGGCAGCACATCACCCCCACCCTGATCCACCTACACTGGCTCCCAGTCAAGCACCGTATCACCTATAAACTCCTTCTTCTGACTTACAAATCCCTCCATGCCCTCGCCCCCCAATACCTGTCTGACCTTCTCCGCTACCACACTCCATCCCGGAAGCTAAGATCATCTGGACAGGATCTCCTCTCCACCCCCCGCACCAGGTTGCGGACTTTTGGTGACAGAGCCTTCAGTGTGGCATCCCCCACCCTCTGGAACTCTCTCCCCCCCGAAATCCGCAGCGCCCCAACCCTGGACATTTTCAAAAAAGCCCTCAAAACGCACCTTTTTACCAAGGCTTTCGCCACTGTATAGTTAGTTTAATAGGTTTATTTTTCCGCTACTTCCCCCCCCCCCCACCCCCTTAACCTGTCTGCCTTTTTTCCCCTCCCCCCCCCCCCCCCTACCCGACTTGTAAAGCGACCTTGGGTTTCCTGAAAGGCGCTATAAAAATATTATTTATTATTATTATTATTATTATAGATATATGTGATTAAGTTCTCCACTAATCCCTTCTGAAGTTTCCCCTCTTCTAATTACTCTACGTATCTTTCCACCGATGTGACAACTTTCAAAGAATTCCTCTCCCTAAATGAGTCTTGAAATCGTTGGCAGCATCAATGGAGGTATTTTGGGGGATCGTACCCCTCCGCCTTCGCCCTGCTCCTCATCTCCCCTCGTCAATCTAATAACAGTCTTATCTCGACGGCTAGCCTCTCTCAAAGAAATGAGCAGACCTTCACTTTACAGCGCTGCTCCGTCGCCTCAGATCCTCTCTCTCTCTCTCTCTCTCTAGGTCGTCCTCAGACGAGCCCTCCATCGTCGCTTCCAGTCATCCCGGTTCTCCATACATCTGGCCAGTTCATTGGTACTTTGTGCTCCTGCGTCGTTCTTGAGTACGTCCACGTATGTTTGTGCGGGACGTCCTCGTGACCGATGCCCGTGTGTTGGTTCCCACAGCACCAATTTGCCGGCTGGCATCTCTTGATGCCTTTGGCAATGTCCTGCTAGTCTCATTCTCCTGGCTGCAATTTTCTCGCTCACCCTTGGTATTCCCTCGTACAGGATGTTGTTGGTTAAATGTACACTCTTGCTGATGTTAAATACTGCTCGTAACATTCTGGTGTAGCATCCGTCTAGAGACTTTCAGATCCTCAAAAAGGAGATTTTCGTCTTTTGGGAATTTCTACCTGGAGGGGGTTGGAAACTTTGAGCAGCGCGGCTGTCCTGGACCACGGTTGATTAGGAGAAGGGAGATTTTGTGTCATATTTAATGAAGTGAAGGTGTTATCGGAGTGTGTGTTCCTTATCAGAGAGATGTGGGTAGAATCCCCTGTGGATAGTTTCTCTCTCTCTCAGCAGGGGCGAGGAATAGAAAGTGCACTACTGCTGTGGATAACCCCACCTGAGCAGAAATCATGCTGCGTGGTTCTTCTACCATATATTATCCTTTATTTCTGGATCTATTGTGGGTTGTTTAGAGTCAATTATACTCTAAACCAGGGCTCTAACTACTGGTTATGTTCACTGACTAATCTGCCAATACCTTTTTTGGATTAATTGCTTATCAATTGTCTATAAATTGTCCAAAAATAGAATAGACAAATATATAGAATGGATTTGTTATCTAAATCCAAGTTCACCTCTGTAAGTGACTCTATTGTTTGACCAACAATCCAAAACCAATCCAATGATATAAAACAAAGAACAGCAGCCAATATTCACATTTAAGAAGCTAGGAAAACAGAAATATCTATATCTAATATCTTGAAAAATCACTCAAACTATGAACAATAACAAATAAAGTTTCCAGTTAACTTCGTGTCAACTAGTTAATCGATTAATAGACTTATCTCTTAAGCTTCATTTAAGGATTTATGTCATATTTATCTTTATGACATATAACACATTGACATGTAACATTTAGGTAAATCCAATAAGGAATCACATGATCTATTTACAAGTAATCTCACATCCAATGATAATATGCATATAATTCATGTGCATTGTACGTATACATTTACACAAAAATGTGGTTTGTAAAAGTCAAATATTTGGCTTTAATATTAGAGTTACACATTCTCCCCAAGACTATTTATATACAGTTACACAT
This sequence comes from Gymnodraco acuticeps, assembly GCF_902827175.1. Taxonomy (NCBI): domain Eukaryota; kingdom Metazoa; phylum Chordata; class Actinopteri; order Perciformes; family Bathydraconidae; genus Gymnodraco; species Gymnodraco acuticeps. Next base: position 12,150 of record NW_022991886.1, read on the forward strand.
CATCATTGGGTGTTGCCTCTAGCAGGAAGTCATTACTGTCTACAGGAAGTATTAACACAACATCTTAACGCAGACACAGTAAGCCCTGGTGTTGAATGGTGAATTGGTGACTGGGTTTCAGTAATGGAGAGCAACACTTGTCCTGAGTGATGGAGCAGGAGATGACGCGCAGAGTGAAGGCTACAGCGGGGTTAAAGGGGTTAAGAACCAATGAGCTCCTGTCGTTAATAGGATTGGGTCTGCTGGGTGAGCTGTGTGTGGCTGGACGTACATCACACATGTCTCAAAAGGTGATACACGGAGTGACGTGGTGTGTGTGTGTGTGTCATTATGAAAGATGATGGAGGGAAGGCTGTGGCGTCCACTCTGAGGTTTGCTGAGGGGGAATCCATGCAGTGATTGAAGGACTGACTGTCATCTCCCCCTCTCCCTGCTCAGGTGGAATTACTAAAGTGGATTAGCGATGTTTCTACGGGTCATAAATCCCAATCTTGCTGCTCAGAGACATTGTGGAGCAGTGGAGCAAATCTGCTGAGGTGGAGCTGCAGATCAGACCCAACTTCAAGTTTAAATTACATCGCCATCTACAGTATTTCAGCCTTATGTTTACGATTCATGTTTGGTTGATAGAGTTAGGTATCGGTCTGGTTGTATCATGCAATAATAATGCAAGGCAAGTGCTATTTATATAGTACTTTTTCAATACAAGGCAATTCAAAGTGCTTTACAAAAATGAAAGACATTAAGAGCAAAACACATTAGAAACATTAAAAAGTAAAGATAATAAAACATGAATACATGAATAAAAGTTACAATTAGGGCTGCTCGATTATGGCAACAATCAAGATCTCGATTATTTGGGCCAATAATTGTAATTGCGATTATTAAATGCGATTATTCATTGACTTTGAAAACATCAATTTATTGGAGAAAAAATATTTGAACATTATGTTTTTAACAGTTGATTACCCTGAACTTCATAATTCAACTGAAAAACCACAAAAAAAATAATAGTAATAATGGTAATACAAAAATAATCGTTTTATTTCCATTACGTTGTTTTCGTAATCGTTGCAAGCCATAATCGTAATCGCGATTTAAAATACGATTAATTGAGCAGCCCTAGTTACAATGCAGTGTAAGATGTGAATAGTTCAACTAAAAGTAGCGGCAAAAAGAAAGTCTTCAGCCTGGATTTCAAAGTAGTAAGAGTTGCAGCGGACCTGCAGGTTAATGGTAGTTTTTTCCAGATATTTGACAATATCCCTAATATACATTCTCACATTCCTCTACCCCTTGTCTTCCCGTGAAATTATAGTTCTTTTGACAGTTTCTAACTTTTCATATTCCTTTCAATGCGTTCTGATACAGCGTCTGTATCACTTTGTTACCTTGTGCTCTTAAGCGTTCCTGATGCATTAGTTGCAAGCAGCCAGAATCAGTTTAAATGCGTACAATACCAAACAATAAACATGATTTAATTAGAGCTACACGCTGATCTTACCTCGTATAACTCTTATTCAATTTCTCAGTTCACACCTTATTGCTCTGTCGTGTTTACAAGATTACTTTGGTGATTATTTTTAATCCATATTTCATATCATAGTGTCAATGCAAATAAGTGAGTGACAAATGAGAAAAATGTCACCGCTGCCAAATACAGATCATTATTTAAGCTGTTGAGCGGGCTGCCAAACTCCCCTGAACTGTGAGGAAATGAATGTGAAATGTCACACTGCTTAACACCTGGGACAAAAGTTTGACGGATACAAACTAGAAAAGTTTCATTCTAGTCCCCGGCAGTTCTCTTTCGAACAACATCCTTGATTATTGCTGTGATAAAACACCTTTTACACGAGTCCGCCTCGCTGTAGTTGTTTGTTTGCGTTTTCAAATATGCAGCGTTTGAAGCAAATACAGGTGTGCATCTTCCACCACCGACCCCCCCCCCCAGAGCTCTCATACATAAAGAATTATGGAAGAAGTCACACAAACATGAACTATAAGTGGGAAGTAAACCAGGGAGGAATTTGGATTTGTGCTTACGTCTTTGATTTTACTGCACTTGAACGTTAGAGATGGGATTTTTGTTTAAAGTGAACTTCTCACTATTTGATCATCTACTGTATATTGTGTCAGAATGTCCTTGAATAATCCTGCCCCTGCTTTTTGGTCCAGATGCTTTTAAATCAGTGTGTGCTCTCTTTGTGACTGGCTACATACAGTATATATGCGAGGGCAACTAAGCCACGTACATGCTGCTCTCTCCCTCTCCTCTGTGTCCTCTTGACTATGATCAGTATGCAGCAGCTGGGAGAGGTGTCACAGTTTGCCTCTGAGCTCAGTGTGGTTACAAAGACAACACGGGTGCTTAATTTCAGCTGACTTACTACATGTGGACATTTTGACTTCCCTCCCACATGAGCAGTTTACATATAAATGTGAGTATGTGTGTGTTTTTGCAGATACATTCATATCATTTTTCAATTTAGTTCTGCACAATAAATTCAGTGTTGTGTGTGTGTGTGTGTGTGTGTGTGTGTGTGTGTGTGTGTGTGTGTGTGTGTGTGTGTGTGTGTGTGTGTGTGTGTGTGTGTGTGTGTGTGTGTGTGTGTGTGTGTGTGTGTGTGTGTGTGTGTGTGTGTGTGTGTGTGTGTGTGTGTGTGTGTGTGTGTGTGTGTGTGTGTGTGTGTGTGTGTGTGTGTGTGTGTGTGTGTGTGTGTGTGTGTGTGTGTGTGTGTGTGTGTTACTATACAGCAACTTGCACTTCTGTTCGGCTTCCTGTCTTGTTTTCCATTGATTTCTCTGCTGGAGTGTGAAGGCACACAGCAGGGTACATCAAAGAACTTCTTCAAAACACCGTGAGATCCAAGATACAAACTGAGCTCACCTGCAAACACTACAGAAAAATAAACTTCAGAACAACTCACTATCACTGAAGAAGTGATTATTGGACACCAGGGGAAGTAAAAAGCATCAGGAATGAAATTAGTTATAAAATGATACACTATGATGTTATGTTTTTAACACCGGAGTGAAATATACTTTTTATACTCACTATATCCTTGAGTTCATCATTATTCTGTATTTTTTTACAACAAACATGATAATGTTTCAAAATGCTCCAGAGTAAAGGCTTACTATTAAAAAATCACCTTGAAAAGCAAGCGAAGAAGCTGAAAACAAAGTTCAAAGCTGTTTTCAAAAGATAAAAGTGGGAAAGGGAGCGTAAAGGTGATCGAGAGGAAACACATCGAAACAAGGAGACACACTTTATAAAGCACAACAATATAAAGTGAAGAAAAATCCAAGTGAAAAGATATGCCTTCTGCAGAAGGGTTTAACAAGTTCAACCGACAGCATTAGCAAAAAACAAGATTAATATAATTATAAATAATTTAATTAAAACCTGTCTTGAATGGTTCTACTTTTGCTATCAGCCTGTTCAAATCTAGGTTTATAACAAATCCTATCCTTACTAAAGGGTCACCTTTTTGAAGGTCATATCCTTCATCTAAGTGCCACAATATGATCCTCTCTTCTCACCCTCTCTTGTTGACGACTCCTTGATTTCCGGCCGTGTCTTTAAAGATGGCCGGTCCTCGTCAGGAGAGCGGACCCTCGTGTTCCTCTTGACTTTGAATTAGGTTGGAGTCTCTCTGATAATCAGAGGACAATCTAATTGTGTTGCACTGCTGATACTAAACCTACAGCCCTCACATTTCCATTTTCATTACATTACTGCACATTTATTCATAGACCAATGTCACAAATAGGCCTGAGTGGAATAATGGATGAGGCTAATGCATTTCACTTGGAGAGATGGAGAAGAATCAATAGGATCCGCAGCCCTTTCACTTTGTGCACAAAAAAAGTAGCTCTATCCAAAAACGACTGTGCTCGAAGCAGTGCAGAAGAAATATCATATTCTGTTTGCTATTGATTGAATTACTGATATTGTCATACTGTGAGCGTATATTCCATGACTGATCATGGATACTGCAAATGTGTCATATGTCATACATGTCAGTCATTGCATGTCCTACCAGATCTGTGAAGGGCAGCAGCGTGTGTCGGCTTATTGCTCGGACATTCTCTGATGTTCCCGCCATTGAATTCAACAGTTGGGGTCACTTGAAGCTGATGTGGGAAGGGCCAAAGTCCTCCTGCAGAGTTCATAGACTGTACATGTGACATTGGGCATTTCATTTAGCAGATGATTTTATCCAAAAATACTCACAATAAGTACAAAAAACTTTGAAGATACAAACTCAGCTCCAAAACAGACCTGCAAGTACATTGCTTCAAATAGGCCACACCAGATGCATTAGTGTCAATTCACCTGTATCTGTTATGTACTACAACTTATTTTTTTATTGGCTAAAGTGCAGTTGAAGCAGGGAGGTTTTCAGTATGCTTTCTAAGATCATGATTTCAGCTGTCATGATTTCATTTGGGAGCAGTTTGTACCACTTTGGAGCCAGAATAGCATAAGGGGTGTTTTTGGGGTCTCACTCGCAGTGATGGAGTAGCTAGCAGAGGATCTAATGCAGAGTTAAGTGCACATGCTGGAGTGTATTCTTTAACCATGTCCTGGATGTAGGAAGGGTCTTATCCGTTCACATTACGGTAGAAAGAAAATATATTTCCCAAAAATCCAAAGGACTAAATTCAGCACCAAAATATTATTTGTATTCTTCCAGCTCGTGTTCCTCCGTGTCTGTCTGAAGAACCATGAGCATTAAGTACATTGGACCAATAAGTGATTAAAAACCAACATCTTTGTTTTAGATACAATTCACGAGCAGTGAGACATCAACATGGGTTTATGGTCCAACTGTGAAGTTAACATCGATTTTGGGATAAGACATAAACATCAGAAAGCAAAACCTCAACAGATAATCACTTCTTTGATGCCCAGAGGGTTTCTGATTGTTTTCTGCTTTAGTATAGTTAAAACATGTTTACTGACTTTCTCTCATTAGCGTCCTTTATTCTCATTCTTTAAGACTAGTTACTAGATCAACAAACGTGTTTAAATGTCAACAACAATACAAACGATTATCCTCCCATGAAGCTAATATCTATGCTAGTGATAGCTAGTGCCTGCATAGTGCCTGAATCAATGCTCTTTACTAGTAGCAGCCTTACATTTAAACAATCAATGACATTAACATTTCAAATATATAATGACTAGACATCTTATATTCATGCGGTCAACAAGAAAATCAACATTATTTTGCATATGGACATCGATTCTTATCTTGTGTGTTTGTGATGTAGACTCTCACAGAGCCACTCTCTGCTGCTGATATTTTTTCTCCCCTTCGTAGCGTTTGTCCTTGGGGTATTGTTTTTATCCTCTTGTCTTTAACAACCAGTAAATCCACTCAGGCTTCTTCACTGCTTGTCAGTTTATGTTGCCCCTCCAGGCCATGTAAAGTGGCTTAGGTGACCCACTGTGATATAGGTATTTTAATGCTGTAAGAAACCCTCTGCATGTCACCTCCCAAGCAGCCATAAAGAGCACACACGTACACACTTTTCAGTCATAGGGCTGTAAGTTATGGCGCTGAGGTCACTATTGTGTGGACGGGTGCAGGAGGCCGGAGCTGTGACCACCTTAAGCAGTAAAGGTGAATTGTGCTGTGGATGCAAGTACTTATTCTGCTGCTTTTTACGGGGCTGTAGGGAGTGCTGGTGTTTGCCTCGGGGCGTTTGTTGATCAGCCTCAGGATGAAATTCGAGGTATATTGGTGTATTTATGGGCTTTAAAAAATCCTTTACATTGGTCATACAAACACATTTACCCACTAGCCCCACAACAAGTAGCCATTGTTTAGCTTTGTGTCATGCAGGTTTGTTCAAACACACTGCTCAACTACTGTATATATGGTGCACTATTGAAAATGCTAAATTAAAATAACCAATTTGTGTTATTATTGATGTGCCTCTATCAGGCCAGCCATTAGGGAGCTATGTACAGGAAAACAATCCAGGTTGCATAGTTATGACTAGGGATGCTCCGATCGCCAATTTCGGGGCCGATCGCCCGAATCAGTATCGACCGATACCGATCGCCGATCCGATCGAGTGGGCGGGGCCTAAATGGAAGATTTAAACTTTAAATCTTCCATTTAAAGTGATGTTTAAAACTCAATTAATGGAGCTCATTCACTGGAGTTTTCACTGAACTTAATTATTACATTCAAATGATGTACATTATTGAAGTTTACGTTCACTTTGGATAATAACACGGGAGAAATGAGCGGAAGCGCTCTCTTTTCCTCTCTCCCTCTCTCTCTCCCTCTCCTGACAGCCTGTCAGTATCTCATGTAGCACACTGATCCAGTAATGAGTGACCCGACAGGGAAGAATAAATATATTTATAACTAGTTTAGCTTGTTCCAGAGGTAGGCTAGATCAAATAGCCAAGTATGTTAGGTCTAACTCTTGTGTGTTTCGCTCCGCTCACCGGTCCGGCGGGCGGAGCTGCAGGATTTCTGCTTCACACACACGTTGCATTCCGCTATTTTACTGTCTTTTTCGGACACCTTAAAATAATGCCAGACCGGTGAAGCCATTTTGGCGAGCTTGTTTTGCCGCACACAGAGAAAAGTGTCATGTATTTTACGTCATGCGATCGGCTCTCGCGATCGGCATGTTTAGAGAGCACTGATCGATCGGTAGAGAGTGAGTATCGGCCGATCGATCGGAGCATAGTTATGACTCTAGTATCTTCTCTCTAACTTTAAAACTAAGCCCAATACAGCAGTTTTTATTTTGCCTCTGCTTATCTCCTCACCTTTAACCTTGGCCTGTCATACCTGGTGCTTTTTCAAACTTTCTTTTGGCCAAATATGTGGCTGTTTCCGCTCTGCTACTTTAATTTTCTTATATTTTCTGTGTACCCTGGCTTTTCTTTTTGTGGGCCTCTGATCAGGACTTTCCACAAGGATAAGAACCAGCCTGGGGGGTTCAGAGAATGCCTTATGGGGGAACATTTTTAAAGGTAAGCCAAAATGTGGTGGCCTCTGGCACATTGTAATGCCACTATTCCAGCACATACTGATTTAACTACATCTTTTTCACATAAATACATCTTTTATCACGAGTGATATAAGTAAGTAAAACGTCATTTATCACATGTTCAATCGCTGACCTTTGCATTGCCCCCCTTGGCCGTTTTTGCTAGGTTCATTTGTATCCTTTGACCCCCCCTGAAAACAGGCCAGACTAGTATGCAGGAATTTTGAAATATATAAATGTCTGTTATGGATTTCCTTCCAGTGACAATAAAATAAAGAATTTAAGAAGCCCAGTCCTGTCTTCTTGCATAATATATTCCCTTGTATTGCCAGATTTGTGTCTATACACCGCAGCGTATTAAATATACCTTCAGTCTATTAAATATGCCTTTCACTGACAGCGGTCCCAGAAGCAGATTCTAATGTTGCCTCCCCCACTGTTTCACTCCTCCCTCCCTTAAATTACCCAGAGTGCCCAGAAAGCAGACAGGTGAGACGTCCTCCCCTACGTTGCGAAGCGTCCCCCCATAAACAGTATGTGGTCGTATAACTCTTCCCGACTTCTTTATCGCTGCAACATTAAATTGCTGCTAAATCAAACTCTGTCATCTTAAAGAGCCATCTTTTTATTTTCAAGAGAAGTTACGACACTGGCTCTATCAGATTGTTCAAGCGGTTTGTTTTTATACAGTAAGTGGTTTATTGGTTTTACACCTGGCCCTGTTTACACGGCAGCTTCTCCTCTGATGGCACTTAGAATTTTAAACAATATATATTTCATCTCTCTCCTTCCAGGTGTTTGTAATTCGACTGGATTTGATATCTGCCAGCTTACTCGAGCCCTTGCACATGCATTAGTGAAATTAGCTCTGTAGTCATAAAATGGATTCTGGCTCTCATGTGATAGTGTGATCTAGGATGAGTTTGCGTGTGTGTGTGTGTATTATGTTTATAATGTATGCATGTGTGTACATCTCTAATGGAGCCTTACTGCATGCTAATTGAGCTAAAATGATTCAGTTTGAAACAAATGTATTTTCTATTCCTCAACACGCTTCTTCTAATTTCCATACTTCATCACACATTTCTATATCAGCTTTAACCACGCAGGTTTTTCCTGGGGGCTTTCTGTTGCTCACAGTTTTTCTTGAATAATGAGCTATTTGTAGTGCTAGTGGTGGTTCTAGGGTTGGTTTTTTCTAAAAGTTGATCTACTTTAATGGGATTTTATTAAACCACATTTTTCAGTTCTCTGCATGGATGCTAAGAGTAAGGGAAATACAAAAGAATACCTGTAATCAAGGACCTCTTAAAACAATAGCATTTGTGCAAGTTTCCCAAGTATCACCATGTTGCCTTTGCAGTCTTCTCTCTCCTCTTTTTGCTGCTACTTATACAGTATGGACATTCGAATAAGGAACAGTGATAAAGAAAAACAAAGTGTGGGCTCATAGGAATACCCTTTACAGCATATGCAAAGATAACAAAAAGTAGGTAAAAAGCAACAACTCTTCCAGCACATTTTTAGTTCTCAATGCTAAGAGCTACTGGGGAGTGACACACCATGAGATTCAAAGCCACCCCACTGATTTTCTGTTCCTCTCTCTCTGTGCTCTGCCTCTCTTATTGCCTCTTTTGTCCTCTTTCCATTACTCCACCCTCTGCGCTCTCCTTTGGTTTCCCTTGATATCGATGCCTTCCTTTGAGTTCATCTCCTGCTCTCCCTCTCCCTATCCTCCCTTTCTTCTTTCTTCCCCTGTCTTTTGTCCCAGAGTCAAGGCGATCCCTTTACTCAATGGGGAAAGACAATCTTAGATTAGTGTGTTACTTGAATAATTGTGCTGCTCGATGTTCCTCCTCGCGGACACACTTGGACGGGGGGTGACTTTGTACCGGGACAGGGGACCAGGATGGGCCTGTCTCAGGTCTTTGTCAACATGTTTTTCACAGGAGGGAAATCAATGCTAACTTCATCTGCACTCTCTGCCAAAGAGGGCCTGGTGGGAGTCTTCACAGTGAAGGGAGGGGAGGAGAAAAGCAGCAGTAGCAGCCAGGAGTTAAAATGGGCTTCAGATGCCCGCAGTATGAACCCTTTTTTCAATATCTAACCCACCCTTGGAAACTACTGCTATTATTGTTTGTTGTTCTCGGGGGTCTTAGTGTAGATGTGGAGCCTATGCTAGTAGCCTCTATACTATAGCGATGGAATTACAGAGACATTTAATTAAAGCACGATACGGCAGGATAACAAACAAGTTAATTCCGCGGTTTTAATATGCCAGATTGTATTTTTTCCCTGGTTGCCTAGCAACTATTCAAAAAAGAGAAATAGTTCAGCGTCGTATCGTTGAGTAAAACAACAAATTGTCTTTTATACCCTTCTATTTTTGTACGGATTAATCAATTGTTAATTAGTTAGCTTTCAAGTTGCTGGTAGGATGGTTTTATTTCATTAGCACAGAGCAAGCTGTTTCCCCCTGTTTCCAGTCTTTATGCTAAGCTAAGCTAGCCGGCTGCTGAATGTAGCCGTATGAACCGAGGCAAGAGCGGTAACATTTTATCATCTCACTCTCCAGAAAGCCAATAAGTGTATTTCCTAAATAGTTGAGCCATTCCTTTGAGGCCCTGCTTTGTTGATGTTGTTGTTGATATGGTGCTAATAATGTGTATATTCTTCAAAGAATTGTGTTTAATCTAAATTGGGTCCCAGAACTCATTTACACCCAGAGGCCCCATAGTTAGTTTATCTTGCCATGCTTTTTAAATTCAAGAAGTGAATGCAAGGGAGATTGTTATTTTCCTTTTTATGCTGCTGCAAAGAAAGGGATACAGTGTTAAATGTTTATAATCAATTTAAAATAACACGGCTACATTGTGGCCCTCAGGCTCAAACTGCATATTGACCATGTCTGGTTCTGGCCTGGATTTTCACCTCTGATGTCTGGTCAGTGAAAAACATCTGTCTGGAACAATGTTTGGTTGGTTTGGATACGATGCTGATGGCCATTGATCAACACTGGGCAGGCCTGCTGCAGGAAGTCACAGAGGAGGAATGTGTGTGAATTTAGCTGACAAGTGAAATTGAAAATGTGTGTGTATGACTAGGTTTTTTCCTCACACCATCCTGCTATTATCATTTTCAAACCCATTTTAGGACTCGACTCTCAGACGTTTATGATATTTCACATCTCCCCGCTGCTCCTCGTGCACAGCAGCTAATGCAGATTGCAGTTTATCATTGTCGTCACATACATTCTCAGAGTCAGAATGAGACAAGGGACAAGACAGAGTACATATTTATCACCTCTTATTTACAATCTTTTATAAACTGCGTTGCTTTTAAAGTCAGCTACCTGCAGGTTTCCCCGCCTCGCTCAGCCTGCCGAGTAAATAATGCGAGCGGGTACAGACACCTGCCTCGAACCACCGCCAAGCACACTAACAACAAACACTCCCTCCTCCTCTCTTCCATTTGCTTTAGTGCTTTTTCCTACATTTGCAATCAGACTTTCTATCCGTTTTATGTTTTCTCTCTGCTTCTCTTCAAACACACAGGCGTCCTCACATACAGACACACACTATAGTAATAACTAAATGCCCCAGGATATGTTCACAATGGGGTGAAAGAGAAAGAAGGGTGTAATGGGACTCTCTCTGGGGCTTATCAGCATTTTGCAGATACAGAGGCGGCAAAAGCATTTGAATCCTAGCACAGCAGATAGGACTGCATTTACTAATATCATAATCAATAGTATCTGTTGACGAAAGAAGCTACCTTTACTGTAGCTAGAAAATCATTGAGTGTGCACTAATCTACTCTCAAGGTTTAAACCAAAGATAGGCCATAAGTGTTTTATAGATCGACATTGTTTATACATCCACCTTGAGCTTTTCTCTGCCTAAATCAGAACTGTTGCCCATCTCTGGTAAGTCTATCATGCAGCCGACAGATGGTGGGTCACATGCCTCTGCTGTGGTTGTTATGTAGACAAACAAAGCCTACCAAATGAAAAAAACATTATCAATTTTCTGTACACTGTACCGCTTCACTCGCTCATCAGATAAACCAAAATAGAAGCAGGAGATTTGAGATGAGATGAGATGAGAGGAAAATATCAGAAAATGGGATAGTAGATGGAAAAAATCAAAGGAGAGAAAAAAAGAGAAGAGAGCTTGGCAAAGGTAAGCAAAAACAAGGCAAGGGAAAACAAGAAAAATAGCGGAAAGCAATAAAAATGGAAAGATCAAGGGGTGAAACTATAATCTCTCGCCAAACAGCCAAGACGGACCACTTGGTTTGTATACGTTTCTCGCTCTTATCTCTGTGGATCTTCTGTTATGGCCATTCTCAGAAAAGCAAGGCATTGCATGGACTGTAACTCATTTTCTCCTGCTCCCAGGACACATTTAAGGCGGTAAAATGGATTGAAACTCGAGCACCAAAAGCTTTTTCTGAGGCACAGAACTGCTTTAACACCATGTTCTTGCTCGCTGCCGGTTAAAGAACACAAGGGACCGACCACCTCACAGCTGATTTCAGTTGTGATTCTTGGGTGGAACTTTGGGCAATCATTTAAAACACATTAAGTGTATCATTTATTTTTCATGCAGTAGCATTGGCTTTATTCGGCAAGCTTTAATCCCAAACAGCATACATTTGCCATCTGGGTTGCTTTAGTGGTAATGGATCTGCTTTATACACAGAAAGACTTTTCATATCCAATATGTATGAATTAGGGCTGTCAAGTTAACGCGTTAATAACACGTTAATAACGCGTTAACGCAAAAAAAAATTAACGCCACTAATTATTTTAACGCGATTAACGCATGCGTCTTTTTTGTTCTCGGCCGCCCCGTAGTTTCAGAGCGCATCGAGTTTAAAATACCATCTACAAGCTGATGCTGACAGCCCCGCTGATGCTGACAGCCCCGCTCCTGCCGTCCGCTTGCGGCAGACCACACTTCCACGCTCACCGGCAGGCACCGACTGGCCATCGGGAGGACCGGGAGGGTGTGTGTATGTGTGGCACGAGCGAGCGAGCGAGAGAGAGAGAGAACGTGCACACCTTACGTGTATTGTTGTTGTTAGCATCTGGTGCTATGCTAGCTGCGCTAACGGATATAAGGAGCTGTTTCAATGAAAACAGAGGAGCGACATTTAGCCGACGACTGCGCCGAGCACTTGACTTTATGCAGGAAGCCAGACAGTGGGACATTGTACGAAAAGTCAGCACACTCAGCACGGATAGTGCGCGCAACATGATTGCAGCGTCCAGGCAGCTCCCGTTCGAGCATATGCCTTGAGTTGCCCATAGCTCCAACGATCCATCACAGTGTCTCTCCAAACACACACACACACACACACACACACACACACACACACACACACACACACACACACACACACACACACACACACACACACACACACACACACACACACACACACACACACACACACACACACACACACACACTATTGGTATGAGAGAGGTTCCAGGTTGAATTGAGGCGGATATTTTTAATGTTCAGAGGTTGTTATGTTTAATAGTCATGAGAATATTTGTCATTGATAAAATAATAATAAACAAACATTTGCATAAAGCATATTTGTCCACTCATATATAAGAGTATTAAAAACTTAAAATATCCATCTAAGGTACATTTAGAACAGATACAAATGTGCGATTAATTTGCGATTAATCGCGATTAACTATGGACAATCATGCGATTAATCGCGATTAAATATTTTAATCGACTGACAGCCCTAGTATGAATCTTTTCTGCCTCATTATGGCACCATAAGTTATTAACCTGCAAACGGCAAAAGGAATTCTGTTTATAAGCTGGGAATAATATAAGTCACCTTTAGTGTCTTATGAAAGAGCACATTTCTAATCGACTCATAAGCTTTAATGGAAAATGAAACCAAATCATCAAGGATGCCGTTTACCATGATGATAATAACAGTAAAAAACGAAAATCCCTACAGATTCACTTCTACACACTGTTTGTGGCCATTTAAGGCCATTTATTTTAGTAGCCCATATATTGACTTGACAGATTACAAACTTAAGAAAGAGGTTTTGGAAGCCAGCCGAGTTTCTTAAACTTATTAAAAACACCCTTCCATGACAGGAAAGGATTGCCTCTTTCTCCCTGGACAATTAAAAAGCCTCTTTCCTTTTCTTAAGGTGTTGTGTGTTTCAAATGTTCAAACTTTTCTCCTTGAACCTTTTAGTTGTCTGGACAGGACTGTTTTCTGAAGGCAGTATCTTGAACTGTTTAAATACTTTTCTTACCTCCAACACCATATGTCTTCATATGCACCACATATACCAAAGCAAATTCCTATCAAATGTGTAAACCTACTTGGTACTAAAACCGTTTCTGATTCTGATATATTTGAACTGTGTGTGGTTTTTGATAACAATTTGTTCAATTTAATGGCACTTCTAAATGAGGTGGGGTCGTGGTATCTATTAGAGAAAACTGCCAACTCACCCTATTGAGTAGTTAATGGAAAGGAAGGCCACTTAAACCTTTTGTGATTGTTGTGAGAACAATCGGTAATAGAGATCCACCCTGACACAGAAATGAATGTTCTCGATTTGTGCCGTAAATGTATAGAGTCTGCAGACACACCTTGTGTTGAAAAGTGAGTCCCTCCACTCCAATAACCAAAGAAAAACACATGTTCTCCAGTTTCCAACTTGGCTCAATTCTACATTACATTTGATACAGCTGTTTTTGTTTACCAATAGCAACTTAAAATAAGTGCAGTAAACCCTACATGTGATGATATATGTGCTTCAAATAAGCCACACTGTCTGTGTTAAGGTCTATTTTTCCCCATGCCTCCGAAATGAAGCCGTCTGTGTATCCTACTGCTGTTTACTCATGGTGCAGCTTTCGAGTTCCTCTGATAAAATTCTCGGTAAGCTCTCTGCTATTTCTGTACAGTGGATTATTTTTCAGATACGATAATGTAGGATGTGGTAAATCTCTTTCTTCCCCTCAAGGTTTGTGTTTAAAAAAACGATACTTCAGACGCAAGTGATCAATAATCCCCTGTAGGCTTTACAAAGGGCTTTAATGCTTTCACATCACAACAATGATACAATTTGTTGCTCTGTGTACAATGTGGTCGTGGTTATGTGCTGCTTTGGTTAAAAAACAGGCAAATGGGTTTCAGATATTGTCATTGGAACTACAAACATTAAACTAAACCTATCAATTTCTGATACAGGATTTAAAACGTTTCTATAAGCTGTGTGATTAGATCTGTAAGTAGCTTCGACGTATATAACTATTTTTAATCTCTTCAGTGATCTTAGTTTTCTTGTCAACATTTCTATTGACTAATATATCACCTCTACATGTTTTAATATTTCCAACAATCTGTATTGCCCTGAAAAACCCAGAGCTCAGGAACCATACTAGATCAGGAATAGTCTTTTTCAAATGGTAATTGTTGAAACAGCAGCTATGGAAATGGAAAATTCATGTGTGTGTGTGTGTGTGTGTGTGTGTGTGTGTGTGTGTGTGTGTGTGTGTGTGTGTGTGTGTGTGTGTGTGTGTGTGTGTGTGTGTGTGTGTGTGTGTGTGTGTGTGTGTGTGTGTTGTGTGTGTGTGTGTGTGTGTGTGTGTGTGTGTGTGTGTGTGTGTGTGTGTGTGTGTGTGTGTGTGTGTGTGTGTGTGTGTGTGTGTGTGTGTGTGTGTGTGTGTGTGTGTGTGTGTGTGTGTGTGTGTGTGTGTGGTGACAGCCTGCTCTGCTGCGTGTGAATGTGCACGATGATAACAAAGTGCAGGGTTTCTTGTCTGAACATTGAAATTGGCTCGTTTCTGAGTTGGGATTTCATTAAAGTTAGAATAATGGGGCTGTCTCCC
>NW_022991887.1:0-22500 GCF_902827175.1 Gymnodraco acuticeps
ATGATAGACTGAAGATAGGACTGATGATAGACTGATGATAGACTGATGATAGACTGATGATAGACTGAAGATAGACTGATGATAGACTGATGATAGACTGATGATAGACTGATGATAGACTGAAGATAGACTGATGATAGACTGAATATAGAGTGATGATAGAGTGATGATAGAGTGATGATAGAGTGATGATAGAGTGATGATAGTGTGATGATAGTGTGATGATAGTGTGATGATAGAGTGATGATAGAGTGATGATAGTGTGATGATAGAGTGATGATAGAGTGATGATAGAGTGATGATAGAGTGATGATAGAGTGATGATAGAGTGATGACTAAGAATAGACTGATATACTGAAGATAGACTGATGATAGACTGAGATAGACTGAGACTGACTGATAGACTGATGATAGAGTGATGATAGACTGATGATTAGACTGATGATAGACTGAGATAGACTGATGATAGACTGAGACTAGAGATGATAGACTGAATATAGACTGATGATAGACTGAATATAGACTGATGATAGACTGAAGATAGACTGATGATAGACTGAAGATAGACTGATGATAGACTGAAGATAGACTGATGATAGACTGATGATAGACTGATGATAGACTGATGATAGACTGATGATAGACTGAAGATAGACTGATGATAGACTGATGATAGACTGATGATAGACTGATGATAGACTGATGATAGACTGATGATAGACTGAAGATAGACTGATGATAGACTGAAGATAGACTGATGATAGACTGAAGATAGACTGATGATAGACTGATGATAGACTGATGATAGACTGAAGATAGACTGATGATAGACTGATGATAGACTGATGATAGACTGAAGATAGACTGATGATAGACTGAAGATAGACTGAAGATAGACTGAAGATAGACTGAAGATAGACTGATGATAGACTGATGATAGACTGAAGATAGACTGAAGATAGACTGAAGATAGACTGATGATAGACTGATGATAGACTAATGATAGACTGATGATAGACTGAAGATAGACTGAAGATAGACTGATGATAGACTGATGATAGACTGAAGATAGACTGAAGATAGACTGAAGATAGACTGAAGATAGACTGAAGATAGACTGAAGATAGACTGATGATAGACTGAAGATAGACTGAAGATAGACTGATGATAGACTGAAGATAGACTGAAGATAGACTGATGATAGACTGATGATAGACTAATGATAGACTGATGATAGACTGAAGATAGACTGAAGATAGACTGAAGATAGACTGATGATAGACTGATGATAGACTGAAGATAGACTGAAGATAGACTGAAGATAGACTGATGATAGACTGAAGATAGACTGATGATAGACTGAAGATATACTGATGATAGACTGATGATAGACTGATGATAGACTGATGATAGACTGATGATAGACTGAAGATATACTGAAGATAGACTGATGATAGACTGAAGATAGACTGAAGATAGACTGATGATAGACTGAAGATAGACTGAAGATAGACTGATGATAGACTGAAGATAGACTGATGATAGACTGAAGATAGACTGATGATAGACTGATGATAGACTGATGATAGACTGATGATAGACTGTAGATAGACTGAAGATATACTGAAGATAGACTGATGATAGACTGATGATAGACTGATGATAGACTGATGATAGACTGATGATAGACTGATGATAGACTGATGATAGACTGAAGATAGACTGAATGATAGACTGATGATAGACTGATGATAGACTGAAGATAGACTGAAGATAGACTGATGATAGACTAAAGATAGACTGATGATAGACTGAAGATAGACTGATGATAGACTGATGATAGACTGAAGATAGACTGAGATGATAGACTGATGATAGACTGAAGATAGACTGAAGATAGACTGAATGATAGACTGATGATAGACTGAAGATAGACTGAAGATAGACTGATGATAGACTGAAGATAGACTGATGATAGACTGAAGATAGACTGATGATAGACTGATGATAGACTGATGATAGACTGATGATAGACTGATGATAGACTGAAGATATACTGAAGATAGACTGATGATAGACTGATGATAGACTGATGATAGACTGATGATAGACTGATGATAGACTGATGATAGACTGATGATAGACTGAAGATAGACTGATGATGATAGACTGATGATAGACTGAAGATAGACTGAAGATAGACTGAAGATAGACTGATGATAGACTGAAGATAGACTGAAGATAGACTGATGATAGACTGAAGATAGACTGAAGATAGACTGAAGATATACTGAAGATAGACTGATGATAGACTGATGATAGACTGATGATAGACTGATGATAGACTGATGATAGACTGATGATAGACTGAAGATAGACTGAAGATAGACTGAAGATAGACTGATGATAGACTAAAGATAGACTGATGATAGACTGAAGATAGACTGATGATGATAGACTGATGATAGACTGAAGATAGACTGATGATAGACTGAAGATAGACTGAAGATAGACTGATGATAGACTGATGATAGACTGAAGATGGACTGAAGATGGACTGAAGATAGACTGAATATAGACTGAAGATAGACTGATGATAGACTGATGATAGACTGAAGATAGACTGAAGATAGACTGATGATAGACTAAAGATAGACTGATGATAGACTGAAGATAGACTGATGATGATAGACTGATGATAGACTGAAGATAGACTGATGATAGACTGAAGATAGACTGAAGATAGACTGATGATAGACTGATGATAGACTGAAGATGGACTGAAGATGGACTGAAGATAGACTGAATATAGACTGAAGATAGACTGATGATAGACTTAGGATAGACTGATGATAGACTGATGATAGACTGATGATAGACTAATGATAGACTGATGATAGACTGATGATAGACTAAAGATAGACTGATGATAGACTGAAGATAGACTGAAGATAGACTGAAGATAGACTGAAGATAGACTGAAGATAGACTGAAGATAGACTGAATATAGACTGAAGATAGACTGAATATAGACTGATGATAGACTGAAGATAGACTGAAGATAGACTGAAGATAGACTGAAGATAGACTGAAGATAGACTGAAGATAGACTGAAGATAGACTGATGATAGACTGATGATAGACTGATGATAGACTGATGATAGACTGATGATAGACTGATGATAGACTGAAGATAGACTGAAGATAGACTGAAGATAGACTGATGATAGACTGAAGATAGACTGATGATAGACTGAAGATAGACTGAAGATAGACTGAAGATAGACTGATGATAGACTGAAGATAGACTGAAGATAGACTGAAGATAGACTGAAGATAGACTGAAGATAGACTGAAGATAGACTGATGATAGACTGAGATAGACTAGATAGACTAGATAGACTGAAGATAGACTGATGATAGACTGAAGATAGACTGAAGATAGACTGAAGATAGACTGATGATAGACTGAAGATAGACTGAAGATAGACTGAAGATAGACTGAAGATAGACTGATGATAGACTGAAGATAGACTGAAGATAGACTGATGATAGACTGAAGATAGACTGAAGATAGACTGAGATAGACTGATGATAGACTGAAGATAGACTGAAGATAGACTGAAGATAGACTGATGATAGACTGAAGATAGACTGAAGATAGACTGATGATAGACTGAAGATAGACTGAAGATAGACTGAAGATAGACTGAAGATAGACTGAAGATAGACTGAAGATAGACTGATGATAGACTGAAGATAGACTGAAGATAGACTGATGATAGACTGAAGATAGACTGAAGATAGACTGAAGATAGACTGATGATAGACTGAAGATAGACTGAAGATAGACTGATGATAGACTGAAGATAGACTGAAGATAGACTGAAGATAGACTGATGATAGACTGAAGATAGACTGAAGATAGACTGAAGATAGACTGAAGATAGACTGATGATAGACTGAAGATAGACTGATGATAGACTGAAGATAGACTGAAGATAGACTGAAGATAGACTGAAGATAGACTGAAGATAGACTGATGATAGACTGAAGATAGACTGAAGATAGACTGATGATAGACTGAAGATAGACTGAAGATAGACTGAAGATAGACTGATGATAGACTGAAGATAGACTGAAGATAGACTGAAGATAGACTGAAGATAGACTGATGATAGACTGAAGATAGACTGAAGATAGACTGAAGATAGACTGATGATAGACTGAAGATAGACTGATGATAGACTGATGAT
Organism: Gymnodraco acuticeps; assembly: GCF_902827175.1. Taxonomy (NCBI): domain Eukaryota; kingdom Metazoa; phylum Chordata; class Actinopteri; order Perciformes; family Bathydraconidae; genus Gymnodraco; species Gymnodraco acuticeps. The sequence goes on from NW_022991887.1 coordinate 4,257, forward strand.
AGACTGACCGTAAACTGACCGTAAACTGACACATAAGCTACAGTGTATAGATGGCAATGATATTCTCTGACCTGAGATCCTCCAACAATGCAGTGTTGTAGTCAAGTCACCAATTCACGAGTCCAAGTCACTCTCGAGTCACCACTCTTCGAGTCCGAGTCACAAGTCTTCATGTATTAATCTTCGTGGATATATGTGTTGAAATGTAGCTGCTCCTCTACATTGCTTTCATCCCGTCATGTTATACTAATCTGTCTGTTGAACTGCTGTGAAAACAGTTTGGCTACAATTCTTGTAATAGGTGCTATACAAATATAAAGCTTATTACTAATATTCATATTATTATATATAAATAAACTATATTTAAAATGAGTTACCTTTTAGAGAAGTGATTATATTTGTATGCCAATATTTTCCTATGGTAACGTTTTCGTTTTGCACTTTTATTTTGATAGTAATAAGATAAGGACTCTTATTTTGAAGGAACTTTAACGGTTAAATCGGTTTACTGATAAAGATTGAGCCCCAGAAAGCACATGGCTACTTAGCATGCAAAATGACGTCATTCTGCATGTTAAGTAGCCATGTGCTTTCGTGTTAGCGGTGATCCCGAAGTCGATAGGGACTTGGCTTGGCAACTGGAAGGTCACCAGTTCAAGTCCCGGCAAGACCAAGTGCTACCGAGGTGTCCCTGAGCAAGGCACCGTTCCCCACACTGCTCCCCGGCGCCGTTCAAAATGGCAGCACACTGCTCCTAACACTAGGATGGGTCGAATGCAGAGAAACAATTTCCCCACGAGGGATTAATAAAAGTCCATCTTAATCATCTTAATCTTAATCTTATCGGCTGAATCTTTATTTATTGATTAGATCACGTTACTCTGATGATAGTGTTCAACACAGCCTATATGTCTGAACTCGATCCTTAGAGTAATGTGTTACGGAGCCTTCTCTTCAATATTGTTTCCACATAACGAGCATTTTGATCTTTCCCAATGTGGAAGCAGAATGTGTGAAAGCATACAGCACGATGCGGGGGGTGTCTCTAGACATCTCTAGACTGGAACAGCGGGGCCCAGTCCGTGAACTCGCCTCGCAGGTGCACACGCCAGGATAGAGGACATCAGACTCCAGAGAAAAGTTGCTCGAGTCCAAGTCATCGTGGGGAGGAAAATTCACGAGTCAGAGTCCAAGTCATCGTGCGCGAGAATTCACGAGTCCAAGTCCGAGTCGCGTCAATCAGTGCGCGAGTCCGAGTCGAGTCACGAGTCCCAAAAATCGGCACTCGAATCGACTTGAGTCCTATTCTTATCTCTGCAACAATGCAACATATATAATAAAATACAAAAAAAAAAATAGTGCAAGAAGTCTATGTACATGTAGAAGAACTGCATGTAAAATTAAATATTGGGCAGTAAAATTAAATTAAATACGGTTTACTATGGTGTTAACTATTATATATATATAAATAAGTAGATTGAGAAGAGAAGCTACTGAAGTGTAGCTGCAGCCAGTTATAGTACAGTATGGTTATATAATGGTATATAATGGTATATAATTGTCAGTATACATAAATCAGGGTTTCTCAAAGTTTTGATGAGTGAGGGCCAATGTAGGTACCCAATATTGGATTGAGGGCCGCCCAAGAAAAAACGGAACACAAATTAATTCCAAAACAAATCCTTTCGTTATTGTACTAACCAATTACCCCAACTCGCAAGATGCCTAGTTGCCATGCAACCAGTAGTCTAGCAAACTTTCCACAAGCTGTCATTCATAATTTAGGAATGACAACACAGGGGGCGCAGTTTTACCATTCTTAACCCTCTGGAGTCTAAGGGTATTTTCTCGATTTTTAGATGTTTTCTTAAATCACCTTTTAAATGTATTTCTTCTGACATGGCACCCCATGTGTTAAATATAAAAATGTTCAGGACAATCTCTGGTCTTGCTATATATGCATATTGCTCACCTTAGAGCACTGTGTGATGAGATAAGTAGCTCAAAAGCTTAAAATGTGAAATCCGATTTTTGGAAAATCTTCAAAACTCTTGTAAAAACACAATTTTACTCATGTGATCGAATTGTTTTGGTGTTTTAGATTTGGTTACCAAAGTCCTAGGATCACAAAAGCAGTGAAATATTTGAATTACACTGTATATAAATGTGTTATTCATGTCTAAAATAAAAAACATTAAATTCAAATTTTGAGTGAAACAGGTGTTTATCACTCTACTTTCACCACAGCAGGGACTGAGAAACATCAGGACTGAATAATGACTTCATATTACATACCAAGGTTCATGTGATGTGTACAAATACAACTATTTATATAAATATAAGAAACTGGAAAATCTCACTATTTACAATATTGAACATCAGAACTTTCAAACAACTATTCATTATAAATGTCAAGACAGTGTCACGGTCTTTGTCTGTCTTCCAAGACAGTGGGTCTGGCTGCTGTGAAGATGGGGGTGATGGTGCATGGGCTGCTATGTAGGTGGGGTGTACAAGTGCTATACGAGACCTCCACGAGACCTCCTTGCTGGCTGGGTTGAAGGTGATGGCTGTGGTGGAGCCTTTGTGCTGAGGTGTATCTTGACCTGGTGGCAGCCGCAGATGGAGGTGGAGGCAGCTGTAATGATGCTGGTCTGCTGGTCCTTGGTGGTGATGGCTCTGGTGAAGGCCCTTGAGCCACAGTAGATCTTGACCTGGGGGCCGGCACAGATGGATGTTGTGGCTGCTGGATAAACGCCGCCTGTGTAGGACAATGATTACAACTAATTTAATTGAAATAAAGTTCAAGTAAAATGTTGCTCAAGCACAAATAACAATGCACACATACAAATAAAGTTTGGGAGGTTGCAGAAGGAGTCTCTCTCGATCTCTCTCACACACACATATACACACACACACACACACACACACACACACACACACACACACACACACACACACACACACACAGGTATTTCCAGTTACTTTACATTCAGTATTGTTAGAAATTAAAATCAATGTTTTGATGGCATAATGTACCTTAAATGTACCTTTAGTTTAAATGCTGTTTTATACTGAAAAACCAGAAGTTCTTGTGCACAACCAGTTAGACTTTTATTCTGAAAATCCTTCACCTCCGGTTAGCATTTAGCATGAGGCTAATATACCATTTCCTATAGAGGTGAATTTAGCAGCGATATGATATGATGTTGCACACCGAAACCTACTGATTTCAACACTACAACTATAGACGTCGAGATATTATTATTGTTGGATATTAAATGAAGGTACAGTTTATTTGAGTACGTTATCGTTTACAGATATGGGTAGCATGTCACAACATTCGGAACGATCGGAAATCAAATTGCTGTGAAGGATTTCCTGTATTTTTTGGAGTGTTGATTACAGCGTTTAGAATGTGTTGAATGGAAAGTCATGAAAGAGTTAAGGAGGAGAAAAGGAGTGTTTAGATATATATTGAATGTACAATGTCTGTATCCTGTGATATGCGTAACAACGGACATTAAATATGCGGAGAGCCGACCCCCAGGGAGGAGCCAGGAGAGGCTATATAAACAACGAAACCTGAGGGGTTCGGCCTCTTTTCTCTGCTAGCGAGGGCCAGAGGCAGCTGCTTTTCTGTCGGACAATATCCTGTTTGTGACTTTACCACGCTTTTTATTAATTAAAGTACCAATTTGAAAGCATCTCAGAGACTCCATTTAGTCTCCTTTTTAAGCTTCTCTTTCCTGGACACGAGAATAACCATCACAGTTAACAATTGGTGCGACCCCGACGTGATTCTCGTTGGACGGGAGAGACTACACAACCAGCTGTTTTCCGGAGACGCGGCACCCGTTCGACACAACGAGCTTGAATACTTGGTAAGAGGAAACCTGTTAAATCAAATTCTTCATAGTTTATGCAGTACAAAATAGGTTTGTGTTGGACGGAGGCCAGCGGATCCTGAAAATAGCTGTGTATTTAATGTTAAAACAACCAAATTTATAACAATAAGAATTCCATAACACGTGGCGTTGCATTTTCACAAGCAGGGTGAGTTCAAATGTCTTTTTTCTTATATCTAACCCTGCATGCTATTAATTTGTGTGTGTAGTATTTTAAAATATAAATGTGTGTGGCCATTGTACTTTGGGTAGGTGTCTTGTTGTGTTTTCATGTAGGTGTCTCTTGTTACGTTAGTAGTTAGTTAGCCTATGACGTAAGGATATATAAGTCCATTTAACGATTATTGTTAAGATCTGTGGGACATAGCGAATTGATTAAGGATCAAGTAATTGAAAACCAACAAGGCATAGCGAATCAACTTAGGGTTGAGTAACTGAAGACAGTGCTAGTCGAAAACAGTTTTAAAAAAGTCCTTTTTGAGGAAAGGCTTGATTAAGGTGTAAGCTTTTATCAGTGGTCATAACTGTTCTATTTTCAACCAAGATATTGCGGGTGGAATACGAGATTTGGAGTTACAACAGCATTACGTTAAATTGACGACGGTCATTTAATGGTCGCTGATAAGTTTCCATAATACTCCCACCTAGCGTGTCGAAATGCCAGCAGTTGACCAATAGTGGACTATAAAGTCAAATAATACGTAGATAGGTTTATAGCTTATGCGTAAGGGTTCCTAACTTTAAGTGATGATATCAATAAGATAAAGCCCATTTTTTCATAGTAAACTAGATAGAAATGTTATTTTAAACTGCAGTGTTGTTTTGTGTTCAATTTTCTTGACAAGATTGCACCCCGCCATTATTTAAACTCCCCTGTGAGAGACACGAGGTGTTTTCAAATCCCTTTGTTCTTCAGGTCAAAGGTTGGAAAATCAGTTGCCATCTTGTCTTGTCCTCATGCTGAAGCCACACGGCAGTCGCCATTTCGTGAAATGCTAATTAAAAGTACTCTGTTTGTTTTGACACACAGTCCCACTCACATGAGGCTAGGCACTCCATATTGAGAAGGACAAATCATATTTATTGGCAGAGTTGGAACTATAAAATAGACAGGTTATCTTACCGTGGGAAGTTTGGTATTTGTAGGAGTCTGGTTTTGAAAATATTCTTGTTTGCAAGTGCGTATTGGCGGTTTATTTGAGATATTCTTGTTTGCAAGTGTGTATTGGCGGTTTATTTGAGATATTCTTGTTTGCAAGTGTGTTTTGGCGGTTATGTGCTGTGTTGTTTAACCATATTCTAATTTTCTTCTCATTTTTAAGGAAATAAGCTTCTTCTTGTTAAAAAGAGGTCAGTTTTGCAACAGCTATCCCTAGTGGATTGAGCTGGAAATTACAACAGCGCACTCTGCTGGTAATACAGAATTATTACAAAGATACTATAACATTTTGAAGCTTAATTTTGAGTGTTATTAATGAACACATTCGCCAGGACAGAATTACAAAGTGGTTTCTAATTAAAATATGAGAAACTTTACATCATAGACTTTCAAACTAGACTGTAGAATATTCAAACACCAATTGATTAAAGCTAACACAAATTATGACATTTACATAGTTCCATACATTTCAGTATGCACTGTACACAGTAGATTTAGATTTTCACAAGACTTCGATTTTCTTATCTCAAAGTTAAAACGATACACTGTACAATTTTTATTTTAACATTTCAGATTTTAAAATTTGCATAATTTTTTTATCTTTTAATTAGTGCTGTCAAAATTATCGCGTTAACGGCGGTAATTAATTTTTTGAATTAATTGCGTTAAAATATTTAACGCATTTAACGCATGTGCAGAATGGCCCGCCCCATACGTACCACCAGTGGCAGCGCCAGGGTATGGCTGGGGTAGGCTACACCCATACCAAGAAATGGCTCAGCCCCACCATGAAAAATGATGTTACAGTAAGCAAAATAAAGTCTGCCAACTCGCGTAGTAAATTGCACAGACAGCAGTTAGTAAGATTGATTTCAGTAGCCACGGTTTTGAAAACTTTTGTCACGTAGTGATCGTCTTCTCAATAGAACATCTTTGATAACGGCGTGGTGTTGTTGCAGGAAGTCCCGACGGAGAATACTTTTGCTGTAGTACAGGGGTGCACATAACTGGTACGCAGGTTATGTGCGTAATCTCTCTGAAATGCGTACCGTCACTTGTGTCACAAAGTGCATTTGCGTACCGACGTACTTGTGAAGCTTTTCCAGAAGGCGGTTAGATCACCGGATGACAGAGTCGGTCTCCGTGTGCACAGACAGGGCTGCTGTTAACGTCGGTCTGTACAACGGAATTGTGCCAAAACTACGCCAACCGGCTACGGAGGGAGACTCCCCCCCCCTTCACTGGAGAACTGCACTAAAACAGCTGATCACAACGTTCACACTCTGTGGTCACGAAGTACTCCACTAGCCGCCGCACCCCCGCCCCCCGTCGACTTTCCTGAAGTAGTCCCCCGTTGATAGAAATCAACACGTAATGAATTAAGACCCCACGGTTTGATGATTGATAGGTGTGTGGGTTGTCTTTCATTTTGACACGCAGAAAAACGTTATAATAAACATAGATACTGTGTTAAATGGATATATCCGCCTTCTTTCATTTATCTTTCCATTCCCACAACAATATGCATAAATAAATGGCATATTTTGGACATAGTTCGAATGGTGATTAATCATGATTAATTAATTTTTAAGCTGTGATTAATCTGATTAAAATGTTTAATCGTTTGACAGCCCTACTTTTAATTAAATTTATTACTATTTTACAACAAAAAAAAAAAACTTAAATCAAAAAAAAAAAAAAACTTAAATTAAAAAAATAAATATTCTAAACAAAAAAAAAATTTAAAAAAAAAAAAAAAAAAACCTACCCAGATTTAAAGTTAAGTTCGGATGACATAGGATATTATTTATCAGGAACGAAGGTGCTAGTCGGAGGATTAGTGTTTCAATCTTTGATAACTTAATAATATTCATTCGAATAGTTAGAGAACATGTCACCAAAATAAACTAAATTGAGGCTAGACGCAGAGCCAGGCTCAACTGCAGATATCAAGGGAAGGATACAAATCATATCAGATGCTATAACAGCTCCAAATCTTAGAAGAAAGACATGGAGCCAAATGGAGAAACTGTTGGAACAATGGCAAACGAGAGGACTGTATCCAGCTGATGATCAACCAGCACCAACGGAAGCACATAGAACAGCTGTAATTGACTATGAGAATGGAGAATACCTGCAACAGCAACAAGCATGGATCAAAGCCGGAAAACCCCTTGGTATGGACCTGCTAAAAGCGCTATGAGGAGAGCTGAAAAAAGGAAATCTAGAGTTACAAGTCTGGTACGCCATCTAAAATATGTCAGCCAAGGATCAACGAATGTGGTTCCAAGCTTGACTGATGCGCCTCCTCCCTACATGACAGAAGAACACCTTTTCTTTCAACCCTCAATACAAGCCCCAACTTTTGGTGCTTTAGGAGGAGTATTGAAGTTGAACGGTCTCCCCACAGCTACACGTGTCAAAGACTTGGAGTATGAGGTAAGACTCCTATCTGGTGAGCTCAACAGAAGAATGGAAGAGGAGCTCAACAGAAAAATGGAAGAACTCAGCAAAAGAATGGAAGCACAACTCAAGAGAAGAGAAGGCAGGGCAGACACCTCCAACAATTCAAGCTCAGGAAGAACCAGAGAATGCAGGGCAGACACCTCAAACTGTTAAATCTCAGATAGTGCCAGAGAGTCAGATCCAAAACCAACAACCAGGAGGTTTCCGAGGAAGCAGAAGCAGAAGCAGAGGAAAAGTACTCCGGTTTGAGGGATGCTACATATGCGATCAGCTGGGCCATTGGGCTAGAGATTGTCCACAACAACAAATGAAATACCCACCACATGCACCAAACAACGGCCCTCCATGCATTTACCCCAGGGGAGGTTTCCATGACTACGACAGAAGCAGGGGGTCCCAGAGATGTCAAAGACGAACAGCATTGCCAAACATGACCCAAATGCCACTGACACCCTGGTATCAACCACAACAATGAGGAAGCTCAGAGGGCCAGACCACCAGGTGATGCATCTTCAGCACAAGGGTATTTTGAAATCCAGCTACATTGAGCCATATCTGTCACCACAGAAGGGAGAGGTTTAATGTTTAATGTAAAAACAAAATCGAGAGTAGCATTTGCATTTACACATAAAGCATCCACAGAATAGAACATTTAGCAGACTATTTTTTTAATTATGAGAAGGAAAGAGATTACGAGTGATGTTGTTCCCCCACACAGAAAACTATTGTGTCCACACAGCTAGTGAGGTCAAGACGACGGGTTTCCACCAAAAAATATGAAGACGGAAACCTAGTACTCGCCCAAGACGGAGGATCCATACCAAATCCTCCTGTTTACACCGACTGCAGTTCAAGGGGCGGCGATACACCTGACGTGGAGCTGTTGAGACCTAAAAACAGAAACTCGATTCTGCTGTGGTGAGGTCTGGCTACAAAGGGAGGTGTCCGATAGGGTCGCTTGTCTCAAACCAGTGAAGAAGTCAACAAGAACCCAGCAGAACTAGAGAGTGACTGTTAGCGGGAGAACAGTGACAGAGCGACAGAGACTGGCACAACATTTTACAGCCAGTACATAGATAGACCCCGTCAGAAGACCGGGGCTGTGTTTAAAGGGGAACTTCATTTATTGTTAGTGGAAGTGTAGTTTTTTAGTCAAACAATTATGTGATTTATGGAGTCAGATTACATTTTTCTCATAAACACAATTTTATAAATCGGTCTGAAGTATCTGTTTTAAGGCAATGAGCTGCAGATTAAATAACATAACACTGATTGAGAGCTTGGATGAAGAAGTTGTAGGGTTTTTACAACAGTTTCAAGAATCAGTTTTTTATTTATTTATTCTTGAGTAATTTTACTGATTTATAATGTAGTGCATAAGGCACCATCTCATTTTGAGTGAGGGCCACCAGCCCTTCATGCATGTCACCCTCTGTGAGAATAGTTCACATTTTCTCTCTAGTTTAGAGAAATATTATTTTATCATATCTTTGTTCAGCAGTATCAAACAATCCTCTAATCCTAGAATTATTGAGACGCATTAGCGACACCAGGGGTATTGTTTTTCGCAGCAACAATGATGCATAATACCAGGACAAAAGCCATTATTGCAACAAGTAAACCATTTTTTGTGCTAATGGCAGATTTTAGTGAATATTTTTATACCATCAGAAAGCCATACATCATACGATATTTTGTACGCCTTATGGGTACACAGAGAAGTTATATTTATTTAATGCAACGTTATGGGTTTTACATGTCCTGTTCAGAATAGGGTAATCATTGCAATATTAATTGAGCATGTTCTGCTCAAAGGAGGGAGTGTCATGATTATATAGATATATTGATTTCAGTGACGTTGTAGTTAATAAATAATAACATGTAGTTAACAATAGGTCTCATAACGACAAAAGGTATGCCGACGCTTGGGCCTCCTCCAAGGAGGGAGTGGTCCAGTTTTAGATATTAGACGAATAAAAGTAATGAATATGTCAGAACGCTGAGTAATATTATCCAAGTTTTGTCTACACAGGCTAAGAAAGCTACAGAGATACCAGACGAGACACCAGAAGAGACTCCTGTTCGGCCAGGTGATTGGGTGAGGGTGAAAGTTCACAAAAGACAGTGAGCTGATCCCCGGTGGACGGAACAGTGAGAAGTTGTAACGAACTTCACACGCGCTCCGGTTTAAAGGTAAAGAAAAAGGAGCAAATTGACACCACCTCACACATTGTCACCCTTCACTGGCAACTTCCAGAACATTATTGGGAGTTAGGACTGATTTGGCAGAGCTGGAACAAAACAATAAATAGAAATAAGATAAAGATAGAAACAGCTCAAAAGACGAATTGTCTATAGATTTTTATAGATAGTACACTAAAGTGAAAACCTATTTTTTGTTTTACATCTGAAAAAGAGTCACATTTTAGTATACGTTATTATAGTACTCATTATTTAAATTCTGTAACTGACACCAAGGGAGGAAATAGAGATGATGTCAAGAACAAAGCCAAAGCTATTGTGGGGTCCCCTAGGGATAAGAGTCAGAATAGCATTGTTGATTGTGCTCATTACACTTGGCACCTTTCTGGTTGGATGGGGAGTACAATATCAAGTAAAACATGGATCCATTAGTCCACTCATAGAGAATGCCCACATCACTAACAAAACTCCAGCTGTGTTTCAGAGAGTTTCACTTATCCCTAGAGCTAAAAGATCAGCTGAGCAACAAGAGGAGGAGTTATAAATACTCGGTCCCAAAGGTGAGGCGATTACAATCAAGATGATTCACCCCCCATATATGCAGTTCTTGTATCAAATGATGAGATGGGTTTAAGTGATTGGGATATGTAGGTGAATTTACAGATTAGGGGAATCTAAAAATACACTGGATCCATGTTTTAGTCTGTGCCAGAAACACCCCTGTTAAGTTTATGGACAACCGACCGGTGACCTGAGCACAATTATTGAAAATGATTACAGTAGAAACAGGCTACTAACCCACAAGTACAGCTTTGTACGTACAAACTCTATGAACAAAATTCCCCAGCAGATTGTGGCGACATTGCAGATATGTTCAGTCACAAAAGTTACTTATGTTCTAAATAACAGTGAGATTTAAAGTAATGGAGAAAATATGGGGACCTTCTTTTATAGTGTGTGAAATATGTGGTGCCTGAAACATGTAGGTATTTTTAATTTATAGAAGAAAATAGTTTCCTGAAAGAGTTATTTGGAGTAGCCATGTTACAGTGGGTGGAAACAATGTTTAGGGATATGGCACAACCATTAGTAGACATTAATTGGGTTTAGATGACATTTAACATCTAAGACAGATAGTAAGATTAGGAAAATAGAGTGGAAAGGATTGGATATGTTTTACCTCAGTGTGTTAGAATTAACTATAGGTAATGCGGCCCGAGATCTCTCTCTCTCTCTCTCTCTCTGCCTGTCAGAATGCTACGACCCCATCTTCAGACAAATGACCTCACCACAGGAGACTCCTCCTCCTCCGGTTTAAAGACAGACAACCCGAGCTGAACCAACAACGACCTGAGGCATCCAGAACCATCTCCACCTGAGGCATCCAGAACCAAACCAGCATGCTGACAAAGAGGCAAACTCTCATCGGTCCCTCAAACAGGACATGAAGTTCCAAACTGAGCCACGAGATTTGGCACAAGAGCAGAGTGTGGGACATGAGAGCAGAATACACCACTCCATGCAACAGCGTAGAGACTGAAAAGGAGGAGATGAAATGCAAAGCAGTTGGGCCACTGAAAAGAATTACAGCGGGAAGATCCAAGTGCGGATGGACTGAGGAGAAGACAGAACCAGAGGAGTTGGCATGGGCCATCAGAACGTGAGGGGGTCGTGGCTTGACGACCAGAGGGGGAGAGAAGGAACACAGGAGTGAGTGAGTTTACACATAAACACACTTATTAGAAAATAATCCTAAAAACACACTGAGGGTAGAACATATTATTCAATCTTTTCATAATATAAACAAATTATTCTTATAGAGATTCTTATTCATGTGAGAATTTGGGGAAGATTTAATTTGTTACAATATAGATAGCAGGCAAATCTTTATTTGAATGGAAAATGTTAAAGGTAGAGCTGGAACCAAGCCAAAGAAAGTATTCCAATCTAGAGTATTGGTTTCTCCATTGTAGCATGGTTATTACCATAGGATAACTGTTAAGGTGGAAACAACATTTGTTTGTCGTCCAAGATGTAGAGTTTTAAAAAAGAGACTAGGCAAAGAGCGATTGAAGATTTTAATTTTGAAAAAACTATTATAATTGGGAGTAATACATGCGGGGCCTTGGATCGCTCTTTGTAATGGTGCATATTTTCGACAATAAATATCGCTCAGGGAGAAGGGGTTGCTCAACCCACTCTGCAGATGTTTTAAATCGTACTTGCAGCTTCAGAGGGAGCGCACGGCACCAGAGTATGAGTTTTAAAAGACAAGTGCCACCACCTCCTAATGCTCCTCCATTTAATCAGTGATGACCTGACATTTAGAGATGGTATTTAAAAGGAGAAACATATCTGCCATGAGTGAAAATTCCTGAATTGAACTACAAACCATTAATGAAATGACTTCTGTTTTTGAAGTCCTTGTTAGAGCACCCAAGGTTCCACACACTGTTAAAGGGGGTTAGCATAGTTATTTAAGTAGACCAGAAATGAAAATAAATTAGTATAATGAGTTATTGATATTCCACCGGTTTTCACACCATTTCAGGGACTTTATCACTGTATTAGAACAGACCACCCCAAAGCCAGTAGGGCTAAGAGACCAGTCCCAGGGGGAGTTTAGGCTCCAGGGTAAAAGGATAGCATAGGGGCGCCCAGGGGAGGCCTAAATGTTGCACTCATTCCATGTCCTAAAATACCAATTGATCACGACGGCCTCTTCTAGAGAACATATTACTTTCATACCTTAAATGGTATGAAAGGAGGGAGGGTACATTTCTCATGAGGAGACAGTTACAAATGCTAGTAGAACAAGACGGCCCACCCCAATACAGATGTTGATGAAAATGATGAGTTAGTTTGAATGATGTTAAACGATATGGATGTTCAGAGATGAGGTTGTTCAATGAATGTCCAGCCGATGTGACTCTTTAAATGATGAAATCATGTGAAGCAGTGAGCAAAATAAAATGCTAAAATGGAGTGAATCCATTTCAATTTACTCTATACTATTCCAAGATAGTTTATTTCATTTTTATTATTTTTCACTGTTCTATATGGTAGATTTCATGTATTTTCGAATCATTACTATTCTAAAATGGGTAGTTTCTTTTCACTTTGTAAAAACAAGTGCCTTAACACTGAACGTGGTATGAGAACGGTTTCTGTGAAAGGAGGGAGGAAGAAATGTTCTGATACCAAGCCATTGCTGCTATTTTGAAGAACCATATTGAATGTTAACACTAGAAGTTATGCACAAGGGAAAACTTTTATGTTTGAACACAGTCAAAGTATTTTTGTATTTTTGTAAAGTTGAGGATATTCGGACCATTCCATTTTGATTGTATGTTTTTGATATGAGTTATGTAGGCTACTATGCAGAGTTCAGATGAAGAACTCATTGATTTCAGTATTATACACACCTTTTAGGTGTGTAAGGAGGGACTGTTAGAAATTACAATCAATGTTTTGATGGCATAATGTACCTTAAATGTACCTTTAGTTTAAATGCTGTTTTATACTGAAAAACCAGAAGTTCTTGTGCACAACCAGTTAGACTTTTATTCTGAAAATCCTTCACCTCCGGTTAGCATTTAGCATGAGGCTAATATACCATTTCCTATAGAGGTGAATTTAGCAGCGATATGATATGATGTTGCTCACCGAAACCTACTGATTTCAACACTACAACTATAGACGTCGAGATATTATTATTGTTGGATATTAAATGAAGGTACAGTTTATTTGAGTACGTTATCGTTTACAGATATGGGTAGCATGTCACAACATTCAGAACGACCGGAAATCAAATTGCTGTGAAGGATTTCCTGTATTTTTTGGAGTGTTGATTACAGCGTTTAGAATGTGTTGAATGGAAAGTCATGAAAGAGTTAAGGAGGAGAAAAGGAGTGTTTAGATATATATTGAATGTACAATGTCTGTATACTGTGATATGTGTAACAACGGACATTAAATAGTCGGAGAGCCGGCCCCCAGGGAGGAGCCAGGAGAGGCTATATAAACAACGAAACCTGAGGGGTTCGGCCTCTTTTCTCTGCTAGCGAGGGCCAGAGACAGCTGCTTTTCTGTCGGACAATATCCTGTTTGTGACTTTACCACGCTTTTTATTAATTAAAGTACCAATTTGAAAACATCTCAGAGACTCCATTTAGTCTCCTTTTTAAGCTTCTCTTTCCTGGACACGAGAATAACCATCACAGTTAACAGTATAAAATCACAGAAACACATATACATAGGCTACATCTGATTACAAAGTCTCATCTGTACAGGACGGTAAAATAATAACAGGCACACATATAAATAAATCTATGACAAAGTCTCATCTGTACAGAACAGTATGATAAAATAATCGATGGCAAAAACATGTCACTGTAAATGTCTCCGTTGTGGGACGAATACATTATTAATTGAATCATCTACACATGTAATCTCACTTTTACACACCAAAATAACGTTAACACAGAGTAAACGTTTGCTAATGGAGAGTCTATTTTGTCCCAATAAAAAGTTCATGACTATCGATAACAAATATATATCAATAAACCTATTGTTCATTTTCGCGGTATTCCCCACACATTGCCAGTACACTATTACTGTAATATTTACACTTACCCATGTCCAAATGGATCCTTATTGTTGTCTTTGTATTCTTCTTCTTCAGAAGAGTCGAAGACTTCAGGTTCTGAGGCTCTATCTTCACTGCTGCTAGCGAAACAAATCTCTAGCGAAGTCGGCAACTGTAACGTTTTTTTTAGCCATTTTATCTGTCTCTCTCTCTCCCCTCACAGACCTAAACTGATGGGAGACACGTGGTTTATGTTTTGTTTACTTGGTGGGTAGGTCCTTAGTGATTTCTCGATGTCCATTGGTCATTTCAGACCATGATGGCTGCCGGCCGAGATTTCCTTGACGGACACACAAATCCACCAATCCCACACAGTGTAAAGTCAAGCTGCTTTGAGCGGCCATATTGGCTGCTGTGCCCTGGTTACAGTCTCACAAGAGATACCGCTGGAAAGCTACTCATTATAATTCTTACTAGATACAACCATGGAGGATTCAAATATAACGCATGCATTTCAGCGTGTCACATTAACTATCGCAGGCCGCCAGAAACATTTCCGAGGGCCGCCATTGGCCCGCGGGCCGCACTTTGAAAACCCCTGACATAAATGATCTGTTATCCCCTCTGCAGATGTTGTCCCTCCTCTCTCTTGAGGCACATTTAGCTAACGGGCTAATTAGCCGTATTTTCCCTGGTTGTTTGGTGTCCTCGGTCACCATGGAGACGAGTCATGTGAGCGTGAAAGTGGGCCACAAGATCAGAAAAACCCCAAATCCTCTCTCTCTCACACACACACACACACACACACACACACACACACACACACATTAGTGTAACTCAGCATGAAGCAGATCTGATTATATCTCTGCTGTCCGGTCTGTTTATTTAAATCTCTCAGTATTGCAGCATTTATTCCACTCAGGACCCCCGTCTGATCTCCATATTACATTTATCTGATCTTTATCCAAAGAGACTGACAGTAAGTGTTTTAACCAATCAGAGCAGAGTCCTGCAGGTGCACCAGCTCCAGATTAACACACCTTCAGAAGTGAGAGGAGGCATTACTTAATTGTTAAAGTTCAAAGGTGCAGGGAGACAGGTGTGTGTCCTGGAGATAGAGTCTAACTCTGAGCTAACAGGCGCTAGCTGTGTGTGTGTGTGTGTGTGTGTGTGTGTGTGTGTGTGTGTGTGTGTGTGTGTGTGTGTGTGTGTGTGTGTGTGTGTGTGTGTGTGTTGATGAAGGCTCCAGTTATTCACAGAGAGATAGATGTCTTACACCTTTCTTCTGTCTAACGGGGGAATTCACAAAACTCTTTCTCTTAATCCCTCATTGACCCCCCATTAGCAGGCGTGAACATCGTTTGAAAAGCAGAAACACTTCCAGGTTCTATATTTCATCGAGAGCTTTCATGTTTAATAAATCACCTCCAACACTTTGTTATTCATTAACCAAAAACACACAAGTGGATCCATTTAAACGTAATCCCAACCTGCAGGATTATTACCTGGGGGAGGGGTAATGGGATTAGATGGTGTGTCACTAATTGGTTCCCATAGAGACGATGATACTGTCTCAGATCTGTGGGGACATCCCACATTATGCAGCAGAAATAAGTGGCTTCAGATCTTTTATTGTCATTCGTATATAACTACAGTGAAGTTATATCAATGAACATCTGAGGCTCCTCCGACAGAACACAGTAACACAGAACACACAGTTCAAACATGATACAATGATATCTGATCAGAAGTACTTTATCCATCCCAATTGGGGAGATGTTTGCGTCGCAGCAGCTGATTCAAAATGCTGCAGCTCGTGTACTAACCAGAGTTAGGAAAAGGGACCACATTATTCCTGTTCTGGCTGCCTTACACTGGCTCCCTATAGAACACAGGATAGAATTTAAAATTCTTCTTCTCGCCTACAAAGCCCTTAATGGGCAGGCGCCATCTTACCTTAAAGAACTCATTATACCCTACTGTCCTACTAGGGCATTGCGTTCCAAGAATGCAGGGTTGTTGGTTGTTCCTAGAGTCTCTAAAAGTACAATGGGAGCCAGAGCCTTTTCTTATCAAGCTCCACATTTGTGGAATCAGCTTCCAGTTTGTGTTCGGGCGGCAGACACCCTATCCGTTTTTAAGAGTGCGCTTAAGACCTTCCTTTTTGATAAAGCTTATAGTTAGGGCTGATTAGATTCAGCCCCTGCTGATATAGGCTTAGTTTGTCGGGGGACATCTTACTTCTTCCTTCTCTCTGTCTATACCTGTGTACTCTCATGTTCCGATTAACCCAGCTTCCCCAAATGTCTTTCTTTTTGGTGTCTATATACGCCGGGATCCGGAGTCATGGATGATCCTGCGGTCCTGCATCGCGAGCCCTGGATCTTGAGTCGTGGCTGTGGTCCTGGATCATAGGTCCTGGATGGATATCCTCGTGGATTCATCTTCCTATTATACACACACTGTCAAATGTTTGGCTGTAAAATTACAGTAAATTACTGGCTACTAGTTGCATGGATTTCACAGTAATTTACTGTAAATATTTCACAGTAATTTACTATATATATATTTTACAGTCAATTAGAATAAAGGTACTAACTAAATACTGTGACTTTACAGTTGCCATACCCATGGAATTACTGTGATATAGCAGTAGGCTACAGAGCTGTGGTATTATGGTACCTTGCTGTACATAAATTACAGTAATTACCTGTATTTTCACACTTTTACTGTAGAAGTACACAGTAGCCAGTCATTTACTGTAAATATACAAAAGTAAATAATACGATAATATATTCTAAATTTGACTAGTTAACTGGGATTTTACCATAACTACACAATTAAATCAGCTCAATTGACAGTACAAGTACATTTCACAGTGTCTTGGACATGTTGTTACGGCCCCAACCTCTACTCCGCGTAGTGGCTCGTGCTGAGACCCGCAACATGAAAGAATACACGCAATAACCGGTACTTGGTAACGAGCATTGATTGATAATCAGCCGTTTGCTCACACAAGCGAAACGGGAAACACAAAGAGGTCTGGAGGACTGGCCAAAAGGAACAAACAGAAGGAGGGAACGCGAGCCAGCCACACCACGGGCCGTAGGACCCAGAGCTTCCCCCCCCCCTAACCATAAATCAATTATAAACCCTATGGGGAACAAAATAAAGCCGCGAAAACTGGACTACCAGGTCCTCCAGGCGAAACATAAACACATCTGCAAAAATATGGCCTACAGCTCAAAATGGCAAAGAGGTATTCTGAGGCGAGTGTCTCCCGGCGTTAGGACAGGCGAGACATCCTTCTCCTCCAGCTTCTCTTTATATAACACGGCTGAGTGGAATTTGTAACACCTGGGCAGAGGCGGAGCCAGGGGCAGACCAGGTGCACCTGGGCAGAGGCGGAGCCAGGGGCAGACCAGGTGCACCTGGGCAGAGGCGGAGCCAGGGGCAGACCAGGTGCACCTGGGCAGAGGCGGAGCCAGGGGCAGACCAGGTGCACCTGTAGCAGGGAGACAGAAAAGAAAACAAGGAGGAAGCACTTGTCTACACAGACATCCACTCAAAGTCAACCATTTTTCTGAAGAATGTGCTGACATGGGGGTTTGAATTGCCATGCCTCTTTTTGGCTTTCGAGCCCGTCTCGGGTTAAGGCCCAGGAAGCACCTTAAAACAATAAGCCAAGACAACAATTTCAATTTTACATAGATGTATATGTTGCATCGTTTCTTTGAAGGCACATGCAGCGGTGCCCCTTTCAATTTAAGTAAAACCTGCCCCAAAGAAATAATTAGATTAGTATTTAAAGCCAAGCAAGAGCGATAAAAGCCAGAAAATCACTTAATGTGTTATCACAGAGGATGGTCTGAATACAGTATTGTACTATGAAATAATACAGTAACATGTTGTGAAATCCTG
>NW_022991887.1:30000-31856 GCF_902827175.1 Gymnodraco acuticeps
ATACTAAACACACTACAGAGCCCCGTGTCCTGTTAGTGTTTACTTCCTGTCTTCTTCTGGTGATTTATCTGACGTCCAGCGCTTCGTCTTTTAACCTTTTTTCCTTTCTCTTTCTGGATCCTCCTTAGCAACCTTCATTAGAGTCCTTCACAGTGGTCTGTACTGCTGGATTAACAACGTGTCACATGTTAAGAAGTTACAATCAGAATCCAGTATTCAACTAAGCCGTGTAATACAAGTTGTTAGTAGCCTTAAGGGCCTACACAGTTGTTATGCTAAACCACATCGCCCTTCACTGGATGTATAATGAGCTGCACTAAACTACATTTCAGCATTTAAAACACCTAGCCATTTTTTTGCGCTATTTTGGGTGAAGTAACTCAAAAAGTAACTAAAGTAGTGTAACTCATTACATTTCAGAGACATATTGTAATGTAACTTATTACTTTCAAAAGACAGTAATAAGTCATATGTAATATATGTACATTTTGGAAGTAACTTGCCCAACACTGTTAATATGACTCTACACTAGTGTCAGTGTTAAACAATCAACACTACCAGACTACCACTGGATCTCATTACAAAGTAACCGCGTTACTGTGACGCCGTTATTTTGGCGTAGTTCCAAGACCTGGTAAAGACTGATATGTTCTATAGTCGTCTGAAACTCTTGAGTCATGACGGTTAAAGACTGTATGTTCTATAGTCGTCCTGAAACTGGTGAGTGATCATGATGTGTAAGACTGATATGTTTATAGTCGTCTGAAACTGTTGAGTCATGATGTGTAAAGACTGATATGTTCTATAGTTGTCTGAAACTGTTGAGTCATGACGTGTAAAGACTGATATGTCCTATAGTCGTCGGAAACTGTTGAGTCATGACGTGTAAAGACTGATATGTTCTATAATCATCTGAAACTGTTGAGGTCATGATGTGGAAAAAGACTGATATGTTCTATAGTCGTCTGAAACTGTTGAGTCATGACGTGTAAAGACTGATATGTTCTATAGCGTCTGAAATGTGATTGTAAAGACTGATGTTCTATAGTCGTCTGAAAGATGACAAACTGATAGGTTCTATAGTCGTCTGAAACTGTTGAGTCATGAGTGTAAAGACTGATATGTTTATAGTCGTCTGAAACTGTTGAGTCATGAGTGTAAAGACTGATATGTTCTATAGTCGTCTGAAACTGTTGAGTCATGATGTAAAGACTGATATGTTCTATAGTCGTCTGAAACTGTTGAGTCATGATGTGTAAAGAGTGATATGTCTATAGTCGTCTGAAACTGTTGAGTCATGATGTGTAAAGACTGATATGTTCTATAATCATCTGAAAACTGTTGAGTCATGATGTGTAAAGACTGATATGTTCTATAATCGTCTGAAACTGTTGAGTCATGAGGTGTAAAGACTGATATGTTCTATAGTCGTCTGAAACTGGAGTCATGATGTGTAAAGACTGATATGTTCTATAGTCGTCTGAAACTGTTGAGTCATGATGTGTAAAGACTGATATGTTCTATAGTGTCTGAAACTGTTGAGTCATGACGTGTAAAGACTGATATGTCCTATAGTTGTCTGAAAACTGTTGAGTCATGACGTGAAAGACTGATATGTTCTAATATCTGAAACTGTTGAGTCATGAGTGTAAAGACTGATATGTTCTATAGTCGTCTGAAACTGTTGAGTCATGACGTGTAAAGACTGATATGTTCTATAGTCGTCTGAAACTGTTGAGTCATGATGTGTAAAGACTGATAGTTCTATAGTCGTCTGAAACTGTTGAGTCGTGAGTGTAAAGACTGAGATGTTCTATAGTCGTCTGAAAACTGTGAGTCATGATGTGTAAAGACTG
>NW_022991888.1:0-20000 GCF_902827175.1 Gymnodraco acuticeps
CCCTCCTCCGGGTCCGTTGTTGCAGAAAAAGAGGCTTTAAGACAGCGCTGTAGAAAAATAGTTTGTTAAGCCCTCGTTAAGCAGGAGCTCGTGGTGTGTTCAGGTGCTCTCTGTTCATCAGAGCTTCAGGGAACACTCCTGCTGCCGTGGCAGAGACACCGTCTGTCCTCTCATTACTCCCGTTACTCTCGTTACTCCCGTTACTCCCGTTACTCCCACTACTCCCGTTACTTCCTTTACTCTCATTACTCCCGTTACTCCCGTTACTCCCGTTACCCTCGTTACTCCCGTTACTCCCGTTACTCCCGCTACTCCCGTTACTCCCGTTACTCCCATCTCACTTTTATCTCTTCTCTAAAAACCTGGTGTTTCCTGCTGAGATGAAAATAGACAGCACTCAGTTTAAAGAACCTGAATGCATGTTTGACTTTATATACTGCTGTTGGATATCTTAAAGTATAATTATATAAAATATAATTATATGTTGTATTAGCTAATAATCTGAATCTGTAAAAGCTGTCCGATCATATATATTTAGAGGAGAAGGTAGCTTCAAATAAAGTAAATGTGTGCGTCTCATTTTTCAACAGAGAATTTAATAAAAACGCTGATGTGGAATTCACTAAAAAAGATTTAACAGGATTGATGGAAATATTCAATATAATCTCATTAAAAAAACAAGTTTATTTTGACTAGAAATTAAAATATTTGCTTTTTTCTTTGACTCAGATAATGCTCTGACTTTAACTCGAGTAAACGAGTGTCAAAGTCAAAGTGGAAGAGGTTGTAGAGTGTAAATAAAATAGACATTTAACTTTCTTTAAACTAAGTGACTCAGTGTGTTGCAGGACGTAAAGCTTTGGGGGAAACACCAGGTTTTTAGCGAACCCTAATCTGACCTTTACTACCCTGTTTTTCCTCACCCACAGGCAGACAGGCAGGAGCGTCTCGTCCAATCAGGAGCCTCCGTTAGGGTCACATGCCGGTGGAGGCCAGTCCCATGCCGGCAGCTTTCCCCATGCAGGGCACACCCTGAGCGCCGGACTTCGGGAAATCATGCGTCACAACGCGTCCGTTCTCTCCGGAGGCTCCGCCCCCTCTTCCTCCCCCATAAGCTCCTCCCCCTCTTCCTCCCCCATAAGCCCCTCCTCCTCCTCCTCCTCCTCCTCCTCCTCCTCCTCCTCCTCCTCCTCCTCCTCCTCCGAGGTTGGAGCTCAAGGCAGCATCGATGAGTTCCTGCAGGAAGAGAACATTTAAAGATTAACACGGAAACTCTTTATTGTTTTACTTCATAACAGTTTTTCATAAAACCCGGAAGTAAGCTGCGCATGTGTTCCTTCGACAATGTGGAGTCTATTTCTATATAACATTACAAGATTCTTATTATTACATTATTTGCTTATTGTGCTCATTGTATGTGCTGTGACTTAGGAATAAATGGATCCAATCACCCCCCCCCCAGTTTTGATGGGGTGGACAGGAACGAAGGGAAAGGTCACATGAGAAAGTGTTTAGCTTGCAATATTGAAAGTAGCAAGGTCGAGTGCAGAGACTGACAGAACACAAAGAGGTAGTCAGAACAGCACATCACACCGGCCTTGACTCTGTATGGGAGCCGCGCTCCCCCGCGGAGCTAGGAAGCAACATTATGGTTTCCCGCTATATCTGAAGAAACGTTAGAGAAAACAAATTAGTATGATGGTGCCAGAGTAGGGAGGGACTTCCACAGGCCGGCCGAATGCTGATTGGAGGATCGTGTTGCCAAGAGACTCTATCTGAGTCTGCCAACCAAAGATAACCAGGTCTAAACCGAGGTATCTCTTCAGCTAGTCTTGACCAATCATAAATGTACGGGCAACGCCCTGTGTAATAAAATGTATTGTCGCACGAGGTTCGAGGCTCTTGACGGATTTGGAGGTTACAGATTACAGCCTTGCTGCCTGTGATTCCCAAAGACGTGATGAGTCCTTGGCCAAGTGATATATATCTTTTGCTCTCTTTACAATAAATAGTTACATTTAGAAGTTGTCTGTCTTTTCTGGAATTCTGAACCCAACAACAAAAAAGCAAAGGATTTTGGAAAATAGCTGGAAATAAGGTCTGTGGTTGAAACACATTTAAGAGACGGATCACGTTTTGTTCAGCCGGATCATCTCCACATGTCTAGCCTACTTTATCATTTTTGGTTTGGTTTATGATTCGAAAATGATTTGTCGAAGGAACCCATGCGCAGCTTACTTCCAGGTTTTAGGACGCGTCACTGTGGCACTCCATTTGTTCTCTCCCTAACAAATACAGATGCACATTTGAGAGTTACTTAAATGTTTAAAAATGCAGATTTGAATCCAAATTGAGTTTGAAGCACCTTCAAACACCTCGATTAGCCAAACATCAACAACAACTATCTTGTTTCAAAACTGGCAGGGGTTTGAAAACAAATGCACGCAGCTTTCACATCACGCAGTAAACTTAAAAGTAATGCAGCCGACACCATCACCTGATGTTCATTTCTTTTTTTGTATTTATTATTAATACTACTAATAGTGTCTTGCTCTGTCGGGATATTCTATAGGACTACAAGCCACTGTAAGAACGATCCACTTAATCACGTTAAGAGCAGTTGCCGCTGACAAAGAAACATTTACATTTTACATAAACTTTGTAGAGCACATGCAGTCTTGTGTGTGTGTGTGTGTGTGTGTGTGTGTGTGTGTGTGTGTGTGTGTGTGTGTGTGTGTGTGTGTGTGTGTGTGTGTGTGTGTGTGTGTGTGTGTGTGTGTGTGTGTGTGTGTGTGTGTGTGTGTGTGTGTGTGTGTGTGTGTGTGTGTGTGTGTGTGTGTGTGTGTGTGTGTGTGTGTGGCAACAGTGAAGTTGTTTTTGAGGGCGGCCTCTCCTCTGTGAGGTTAATGATGTGTATCCAGAGTTAATCTGCTGCAGCATCAGCGCTGAGTGTTGGAAATAAATCCGTTAATTCACTTCCTGCTGCACCTCCTGATTCCACCTCCGCAGCAGGAAGTGAGCGCAACACTCCTCGAGAGGTTTTATTAACATCACAGGTCTCCATGTGCTTTAAAACTAAAGGAGAGGAATTACAACTCTTTGTCTGGATATGGATGTGCTTCAGTTGTCACTATTTAAATAGTTATTAGCAAAAATCGACACGACTGGGACATGCTGATGTTCAGGTGTATATCAGTATGTAGTGTCTCTACTTTAAAGAGTCCTCTCCTGCTGATGTTCAGGTGTGTATCAGTATGTAGTGTCTCTACTTTAAAGAGTCCTCTCCTGCTGATGTTCAGGTGTATATCAGTATGTAGTGTCTCTACTTTAAAGAGTCCTCTCCTGCTGATGTTCAGGTGTATATCAGTATGTAGTGTCTCTACTTTAAAGAGTCCTCTCCTGCTGATGTTCAGGTGTATATCAGTATGTAGTGTCTCTACTTTAAAGAGTCCTCTCCTGCTGATGTTCAGGTGTATATCAGTATGTAGTGTCTCTACTTTAAAGAGTCCTCTCCTGCTGATGTTCAGGTGTATATCAGTATGTAGTGTCTCTACTTTAAAGAGTCCTCTCCTGCTGATGTTCAGGTGTATATCAGTATGTAGTGTCTCTACTTTAAAGAGTCCTCTCCTAATGATGTTCAGGTGTATATCAGTATGTAGTGTCTCTACTTTAAAGAGTCCTCTCCTGCTGATGTTCAGGTGTTATATCAGTATGTAGTGTCTCTACTTTAAAGAGTCCTCTCCTGCTGATGTTCAGGTGTATATCAGTATGTAGTGTCTCTACTTTAAAGAGTCCTCTCCTGCTGATGTTCAGGTGTATATCAGTATGTAGTGTCTCTACTTTAAAGAGTCCTCTCCTGCTTATGTTCAGGTGTATATCAGTATGTAGTTACTCTACTTTAAAGAGTCCTCTCCTGCTGATGTTCAGGTGTATATCAGTATGTAGTTTCTCTACTTTAAAGAGTCCTCTCCTGCTGATGTTCAGGTGTATATTAGTATGTAGTGTCTCTACTTTAAAGAGTCCTCTCCTGCTGATGTTCAGGTGTATATCAGTATGTAGTGTCTCTACTTTAAAGAGTCCTCTCCTGCTGATGTTCAGGTGTATATCAGTATTTAGTGTCTCTACTTTAAAGAGTTATTTCCTGCTGATGTTCAGGTGTATATCAGTATGTAGTTACTCTACTTTAAAGAGTCCTCTCCTGCTGATGTTCAGGTGTATATCAGTATGTAGTGTCTCTACTTTAAAGAGTCCTCTCCTGCTGATGTTCAGGTGTATATCAGTATGTAGTTACTATACTTTAAAGAGTCCTCTCCTGCTGATGTTCAGGTGTATATCAGTATGTAGTTACTCTACTTTAAAGAGTCCTCTCCTGCTGATGTTCAGGTGTATATCAGTATTTAGTGTCTCTACTTTAAAGAGTCCTTTCCTGCTGATGTTCAGGTGTATATCAGTATGTAGTCTCTCTACTTTAAAGAGTCCTCTCCTGCTGATGTTCAGGTGTATATTAGTATGTAGTGTCTCTACTTTAAAGAGTCCTCTCCTGCTGATGTTCAGGTGTATATCAGTATGTAGTGTCTCTACTTTAAAGAGTCCTCTCCTGCTGATGTTCAGTTGTATATCAGTATATAGTGTCTCTACTTTAAAGAGTCCTCTCCTGCTGATGTCCAGGTGTATATCAGTATGTAGTGTCTCTACTTTAAAGAGTCCTTTCCTGCTGATGTTCAGGTGTATATCAGTATGTAGTGTCTCCATGCTTTAATGTTCAAAAAGCTCTTTATTGTTCTCATACTGCCTGTGCTGCAGCACCTCTTTTCACCCTCCGTCTGAAACCAGAGCCCAGTCTGCTCTGATTGGTTAGCTGGCCGGCTCTGTTGTGATTGGTCAACCGCTTAGAGATGTCCCGCCCCTTAGCCTATCACGTACAGTGTTGGAACACTAGCCAATAGGAGAGCGAGTGTTACATAGTGATGTCACTATGTTCCAGAAGTAAACAAAGGAGTCCAATGGAGGCGTTTCAGGTGGGAGGGGGTGGGGGGGAATTGTCAGACTTCATGTTATTATAAAGTAAAAACCCGCCGTCCACTTTATAGCATAATACACTATAGTTTGCCATATTCCTAATATATGTCTTTTACCTACTTTGCAACTTTTTTTTGTTTATGTCCGCACCACCAGATACCAAAGCAGATTGCTTGTAA
This sequence comes from Gymnodraco acuticeps, assembly GCF_902827175.1. Taxonomy (NCBI): domain Eukaryota; kingdom Metazoa; phylum Chordata; class Actinopteri; order Perciformes; family Bathydraconidae; genus Gymnodraco; species Gymnodraco acuticeps. The sequence continues at coordinate 5,199 of NW_022991888.1, forward strand.
ACGTACCTGGCAATAACGATAAAGATAAGATGAGATAAATATAAGATAGGAAGCACTTGATCCCAATGTGTGAAATGTTAGCGTTGCAGCAGCACAAAGACATGAGATTGTACAATAACAATTAAAAGACTAGAAATAAACAAGAAAGTTGAAAATATACATGTTGAATTACAAAATGTACAATAACAAATATAAGGCAAGTTATTATATATACATAAGTATGTGAGGCATGGAATATTAAATATTAAATTGAATATAAATGAAGTGATTTTAGGTCCAAGAGAAGCTTTGGAGCAGAGAGTCCTCTCCAGCCGGAGGTGATTTGTTATAGAGAGTTATTGCAGTGGAATGTTTTCCTGTATCTGTCCTTGTGACTTGATTCTCATTCTAATAAGTCACAATGCCCCTCAAACCATGCGTTTACTGCCACTATTAGAGCAGGAGAAGAAGAAGAAGCCAAACAAGTCTGGTTCGAAGTCTCTGGCCGTTTCTCAATCTCGAGGATACTGGCTTCCAAGCCAATATTTCAAGGATGCTACGTCATCGAGTGCCGCCGAAGGACTGTTCCAATCTCCAGCATGCTTGGAATTCCACCGAGGCCGCGTCCTTGGTTTGGGGGAAATGTTGAGGCTGCAAATGGGTAGACTTGGCATCCTTAAAATCCCCACAATGCTTTGGGCACGGACCAATTTCAAAAACCCTTGCGGAGAATGGCTGAACCGACGCAGCACACATTGAAATGTAAGTATAGTGGCGTAGAACATGTGTTGGTAGATATGTTACTTCGTTACATTTGTTTGTTATCACCAAAAAATGTGTTCCTGAAAGTAAAGCAAGTTCATAAGTAGATAGACATCGTGAGGTATTTATTTTCGGTACCGTTAGAGAGAGTGGCACACTTGTTAGCCTGTTCCATTCTTCTTCATTTTCCGAAGCCGTGGCTTGGAAGCATACTTGCTTCGCTTCTGAAGGAAGTGACTTGGAAGTACGCGACTACCAAGCCAGCATCCTCGCGATTGAGAAACGGCCTCTGGTTATGGCTAGAAAGGATCCGATGGAATGTTTTCCTGTATCTGTCCTTGTGACTTGATTATCATTCTAATAAGTCACAATGCCCCTCAAACCATGCGTTTACTGCCACTATTAGAGCAGGAGAAGAAGACGGAGAAGCCGGATGTAAACAAGTCTGGTCCGAAGTCTCTGGTTATGGCTAGAAAGGATCCGTCTTGTATAAAACTCTCGCGAGAGTTTGTAAGTCACGTGGTTGAATGTTTACGTTTGGCATGCAGCCTTTCAGTTACGATCGTTAACATCAGTGGGTCACAGCAAATGATGGTGAGAAGCTAAACTATCTATGAATTATGTAAATGTTTTCCTGTATCTGTCCTTGTGACTTGATTCTGATTCTGATAAGTCGTGTTGAGTTCTCACCTTCATCCGGCGGGACTCGATGCGGGACTTGTAGCAGAACTCGACCAGCGCCACCAGCATGGCGAGGCCCAGTCCTCCAATCAGGATGTAGAACACGCCGGCCACGTTGCTCAGACTGAGCGCGCTCGTCTTGTCCTATCAGAGCAGGGGTCGGGATCAGGGAGAGAGCCAATCAGGGTGCAGATAGAAATTACATCATCAAAATGCCCCCAAAGATCAAAAACTAATACTAACTTTTCTAATACAAATAAAACCCAAAATGATCTTTCAAAGGCTGTGATGAAGAGGCTTTGGAGACACGGATCGCTAAAGGGAAACTCCACTCATTTTACAAGTGATTTTATTTGATATTTTATTATTGTATTGCTGTACTACATTCAAGTTATATACAATTATCAATCATCTTTCCTTACAATATGATGACACCTTAGAGGTTCTTAAGCAACAACTACAGTACACATAATGTACATAATAATACGTTTACACTACTCCTACTACTATTACTACTAATAATAATTAAATGTATTCTAGTGTTACTGACTACAATTCCCAAGGTGCACTTTAGCAAAAAACATCCACTTACAGAGCTTTAAATTATGTGTGCTGCTAAATGCTCAACTATTCCACGACAACATTTTTGGAGAGGCTCTTTGTCCGTGCAAACAGGAAGCAGAGGCTCATGGGTAATGTAGTATTAAGATCAGTTTGTGAAGTGCCCTTTTAATTTTCATCTCGTACTGAGGATTTATTATCGTCTTTATTGCCTCAAATCACAGCCGTTGACAAACCGTATATCTATTTCATACAAGCAACTTCATGCACAAAAATGCAAAGTGAGGGGAAACAAAGAAAAAAAACATATCGACTTTTAGTGTTAATGTTTTGTCTTAAAGAAAATTAACTTATCTACCAGTTCCCATTATCATCACAGTGTATAATACATACCTTCTGTCTAATCAATATATTAAAAAAAACTAAAGTTAACTCTAAAATCCTACTTTAAAAACTGGGATTTTGTTGTTCTTTAGTTTCTGGTTGTTTTTCTGCATCATGCGTCACGTGTTGTTGTGGGTGAGACTTAGCCCCTCTCATCCAATAGCATGCAGCCTGTTCAAAAAGAGGCGGATACAGCACTCAAAGTGGGCGGGGCCTCTCTTCAACAGGAAGTGATGGGGAGCTGGGGAGAACCTATCATAGAGCTTTACTCTCCAAACTGTCATGTTTAGCCTCAACCAATCAGGACTGTCAAATTATACTAACAGACTAAAGTCAAAGACAAAGTCAGACTGAAATTCAACCTTTTTTTAATAATCAAGATATTTCCAGAGCAAAGCTTTAATTACTTTTTTGGTAGTTTTCTGTAGTTTACTTTTTGTAGTTTACTTTCTGTAGTTTACTTTCTGTAGTTTAATTTCTGTAGTTTAATTTCTGTAGGTTACTTTCTGTAGTTTACTTTCTGTAGTTTAATTTCTGTAGTTTAATTTCTGTAGTTTAATTTCTGTAGTTTAATTTCTGTAGTTTACTTTATGTATTTACTTTCTGTAGTTTACTTTCTGTATTTACTTTCTGTATTTACTTTCTGTAGTTTACTTTCTGTAGTTTACTTTCTGTATTTACTTTCTGTAGTTTACTTTCTGTATTTACTTTCTGTATTTACTTTCTGTAGTTTACTTTCTTTAGTTTAATTTCTGTAGTTTACTTTCTGTAGTTTACTTTATGTATTTACTTTCTGTAGTTTACTTTCTGTAGTTTACTTTCTGTAGTTTACTTTCTGTAGTTTACTTTCTGTATTTACTTTCTGTATTTACTTTCTGTAGTTTACTTTCTGTAGTTTACTTTCTGTAGTTTACTTTCTGTATTTACTTTCTGTATTTACTTTCTGTAGTTTACTTTCTGTAGTTTACTTTCTGTAGTTTACTTTTTGTATTTACTTTCTGTAGTTTACTTTCTGTAGTTTAATTTCTGTAGTTTACTTTCTGTAGTTTACTTTCTGTATTTACTTTCTGTATTTACTTTCTGTAGTTTACTTTCTGTAGTTTACTTTCTGTAGGTTACTTTTTGTATTTACTTTCTGTAGTTTACTTTCTGTATTTACTTTCTGTATTTACTTTCTGTAGTTTACTTTCTTTAGTTTAATTTCTGTAGTTTACTTTCTGTAGTTTACTTTATGTATTTACTTTCTGTAGTTTACTTTCTGTAGTTTACTTTCTGTATTTACTTTCTGTATTTACTTTCTGTAGTTTACTTTCTGTAGTTTACTTTCTGTAGTTTACTTTCTGTATTTACTTTCTGTATTTACTTTCTGTAGTTTACTTTCTTTAGTTTAATTTCTGTAGTTTACTTTCTGTAGTTTACTTTATGTATTTACTTTCTGTAGTTTACTTTCTGTAGTTTACTTTCTGTAGTTTACTTTCTGTAGTTTACTTTCTGTATTTACTTTCTGTATTTACTTTCTGTAGTTTACTTTCTGTAGGTTACTTTTTGTATTTACTTTCTGTAGTTTACTTTCTGTATTTACTTTCTGTATTTACTTTCTGTAGTTTACTTTCTTTAGTTTAATTTCTGTAGTTTACTTTCTGTAGTTTACTTTATGTATTTACTTTCTGTAGTTTACTTTCTGTAGTTTACTTTCTGTATTTACTTTCTGTAGTTTACTTTCTGTATTTACTTTCTGTAGTTTACTTTCTGTAGTTTAATTTCTGTAGGTTACTTTTTGTATTTACTTTCTGTAGTTTACTTTCTGTATTTACTTTCTGTATTTACTTTCTGTAGTTTACTTTCTTTAGTTTAATTTCTGTAGTTTACTTTCTGTAGTTTACTTTCTGTATTTACTTTCTGTAGTTTACTTTCTGTAGTTTACTTTCTGTATTTACTTTCTGTATTTACTTTCTGTAGTTTACTTTCTGTAGTTTACTTTCTGTATTTACTTTCTGTATTTACTTTCTGTAGTTTACTTTCTGTAGTTTACTTTCTGTAGTTTACTTTCTGTATTTACTTTCTGTATTTACTTTCTGTAGTTTACTTTCTGTAGTTTACTTTCTGTAGTTTACTTTCTGTATTTACTTTCTGTAGTTTACTTTCTGTATTTACTTTCTGTAGTTTACTTTCTGTATTTACTTTCTGTATTTACTTTCCGTAGTTTACTTTCTGTATTTACTTTCTGTATTTACTTTCTGTATTTAGTTTCTGTAGTTTACTTTTGTAGTTTACTTTCTGTATTTACTTTCCGTAGTTTAATTTCTGTATTTTCTTTCTGTATTTACTTTCTGTATTTACTTTCTGTATTTACTTTCTGTAGTTTACTTTCTGTAGTTTACTTTATGTATTTACTTTCTGTAGTTTACTTTCTGTATTTACTTTCTGTAGTTTACTTTATGTATTTACTTTCTGTATTTACTTTCTGTAGTTTACTTTCTGTATTTACTTTCTGTATTTACTTTCTGTATTTACTTTCTGTATTTACTTTCTGTAGTTTACTTTCTGTAGTTTACTTTATGTATTTACTTTCTGTAGTTTACTTTCTGTATTTACTTTCTGTAGTTTACTTTATGTATTTACTTTCTGTAGTTTACTTTCTGTATTTACTTTCTGTATTTACTTTCTGTATTTACTTTCTGTAGTTTACTTTCTGTAGTTTACTTTATGTATTTACTTTCTGTATTTACTTTCTGTAGTTTACTTTCTGTAGTTTACTTTCTGTAGTTTACTTTCTGTATTTACTTTCTGTATTTACTTTCTGTAGTTTACTTTCTGTAGTTTACTTTCTGTATTTACTTTTGTAGTTTACTTTCTGTATTTACTTTCCGTAGTTTACTTTCTGTATTTACTTTCTGTATTTACTTTCTGTAGTTTACTTTCTGTATTTACTTTTGTAGTTTACTTTCTGTATTTACTTTCCGTAGTTTACTTTCTGTATTTACTTTCTGTATTTACTTTCTGTATTTACTTTCTGTAGTTTACTTTATGTATTTACTTTTGTAGTTTACTTTCTGTATTTACTTTCCGTAGTTTACTTTCTGTATTTACTTTCTGTATTTACTTTATGTAGTTTACTTTCTGTATTTACTTTATGTAGTTTACTTTATGTATTTACTTTCTGTAGTTTACTTTCTGTAGTTTACTTTATGTATTTACTTTCTGTAGTTTACTTTCTGTATTTACTTTCTGTAGTATCATTTTTGGAAAGGACTGATATCATTTACTTTCTGATAGTTTCCTGTACATATCTTTTTTGTAGCTTCTTTTATAAATACATATTATATTTGATTCCTTTAGTAGCACTTGAAATGTTTGGCTCTATGAAACCTGATGTACTTTATGATTCTGTTTTCTTCAAGGTTGTGTCTTCCTGGTCGAATGTACTTATTGTAAGTCGCTTTGGATAAAAGCGTCAGCTAAATGCAATGTAATGTAATGTAATGTAATTATAGCATCGGCACTTTTCAGAATGTTCATTTCTTTACAGAAGCATTTTTGGCAGAAGTCCGAGAACAAGACTTTTATTTCCAATGACTGTCATTTTTGGTGAAAGACGAATTAATATCTGGAAAGCCTCGATTGTCAACATTTTACAATTTAAAAGTAAATCAGCAACAGGGAGAAAAATATGATTTTTAAAGTGAATTAACGTTAATTTGGTGTTTTCTTGACAGCAGCTTCAGTCTGACGCACAGATGAAGGTTTGTTAGAGACGGGCTGCCGCACAGCCAGTTCAGAAATAGGAGGTACATGACAGATTGGAGACAAAAGTGTGTGTGTGTGTGTGTGTGTGTGTGTGTGTGTGTGTGTGTGTGTGTGTGTGTGTGTGTGTGTGTGTGTGTGTGTGTGTGTGTGTGTGTGTGTGTGTGTGTGTGTGTGTGTATGTGTGTGTGTGTGAGTGTGTTTGTGAGGGGGGGAAGAGCAGGGGAGGTAAAGCTGTGGTCTGTAGCTTCAGTCTCATCAAGTGTTGGTGAGCAGCCACAGACAGAGAGTCAGGAAAATATATTTGCATTTTTAAAATCTGACTTTTTAAATCTGACGTGAATGTAAAATAAATCTGGAGCTTCTCTTCTCGGCCAGATTGTGACGCAGATTGGCTTCTCTCGAATAAAAAACTCTTCTGAAAACGTTTCTCCGATCTCCAGGATGCAGGCTGGTCTTAAATGTAAATGTAAAATACATAATAAGGATGCTTACAAAGGAAGTTGTGTTGTAAAAAGTCTCATTTTCCAGCACGGTCTGTCTGTCTGTGGCTGACACAGTGCTGACCACAGAATGTTCTGGAGAACAGAAGGAAAGCAGAGCAGAGAAAAGCCTCTGAAGGAATCTGATGTGCAGACATGAAAACCTCTTATCTCGGAGAAGGAGCTGAAGCCCGGCTCATTTTCTCTGAGGGTTTACGCAGAGTCTGGAACAAGTTTTGTAGGAGCAAAGTTCATAAACTGAACTCGAGTTCAAGTACACATTGAAATCAGGAGGTTTTCACCTGTTATCAGAATAGCTAATGTTTGATTTCCTCCAGCTCTTCAGAAGGGTCAGCTGAGCAGCAGCGCTACACTCTAAAAACAAAACGTTTTTCAACAAAACAACGTTCACTCATTGGAATCGCAAAGCGAGAGTTTTGTGCGACCCGGAACGGAATTTAAGTTCTGAATCCGAATTAGCATTTTAAAGTTCGGTAAACATTCTTATTTTCTACTTTATACTCAAGTGTTAGACTTCCAAAGTAAATATGATGCAACCCCAGCCATTACAGATATTTTACAAATTGGACATCTTATCCATTACAACCATCTTTAAATGGGCTCTTCTGGGACCTTGGGTCATCTGTTGCTTTTATTCATCTTGACGGGGAACTGCGAGCCTGATTCTGTCCAAATTCAACGAAATGTTACAGGTTTTAACGGCTGTCAAGCCTCAAAAAGCTAACTCTGAGTTTGAGTATCTGAAGTAAAACATCTTAAAGAGCTCCTTAACATCAGCCTGAAGAGTTGTGTCGAACTAACTTCTCTGGTCAAAGATCTTGAACATACTGAAACTGTTCCGATTAAGCACAACATCAAAATTCAACACGTACAAATATCTGTCTAGATAGAGGAATGTTGGACTTTTTACACTTTCTCGCGGCAGATCTTTTAAATAAAAGGGTCCGCCAACTAACAGGATCCGTACAACTCATAGAAACTAGAATTGCATCTAACTGACTTGGACCAAAATAACATCAAATTAGCACGAAAAAGAAAGTTAAAACCGGTGAAAAACGTTTTCTTTTCAGAGTGTACTTGCTGAAGTTGGGGGGTTTTGGGGGAGTGGGTCTGAAGGGGTAAGGTGGGTGGGGGGGTAAACCAACACATGACCTCAGGACCAGGCCGAGCATCCTCCAGAACTGACCTTTCTGCCGGAGTCCTTGTGTCCACACTCCCCTTTGTCATACCACCATTTGTTTTTCAACTTGTCTAAGATGGCTTGTTCATTGAGCTTCAGTACTGCTAGGTTTACTGGGATTCTTCAAAGAACCATGGGAGGAAGGGAGGGGGAGGGAGGGGTGGAAATAACATAAATAACATTATGCACCTCCATGTTATCTTATGTTATTGTTAAAGAGCTGCGGCAGCTACAGCAGCACTAAAGATCTTATCAAAAACTGGCATTTTCAGTACAGATGTTTCGGTACGCTACAGAGAACACCTCAACAACAACAACAGAAGAAAAACAAAGAACATCACACATAAAACTTCTCTTGGTAAATGTCAGCGTAAAAGTGATATGCGTTAATACTCCATCTAGCTTGGTTTGGCCTGACTCCCTACGTGCGAGATGTGTATTACTATATCACTTTGGGTAACCGGCAAGAGCTCAAAACACTCCGGGAAACTAAATCAGTCTGCTGGCCGAAAACCAGAAACATGTCCTCTGTATTTTGTGAAGGAGAGACGTTTAAGGACGGCTGTAGTTTCACTTTTGGGCGGATGAAGTCAAAACTGTCCGAATACTAGGAAGTGGCTTCAGAGGATGATCAGAGGGGGTATTTTACCAAGTGAGCTCATGTACCTGGATTATCCTGATTTATTGTCCGTCAGCTTTTATTCATTTATAGACTTTGCTGTACAAATACTATGTTATAATATACATTTGATATATACCAGGAGGCGTGTGGCGCAGTGGTCTAGTGCGTTAGTGTTGGGATCAGGGGAGCACAGGTTCAAACCCACTGCAGTCAGCATGTTGTTGTGTCCCTGAGACTCGGTTAAAAATTAAGAAATTACTCTTTTAAAAATGATTGTATGAAAAGCGATCATGTTGGTTTCATGCAACATGTAAATCTGCATTAAAGGACCCTATAGGTAATCCTGTTCCCGATGTAAATCTTTCTACGTGTTTGTCTGTAAAATAGTCCCTGGATCAGAAGCTGGCAAGTCTCCAACAAGGTGAATAAACCTGATGGATCCAGAGTTTCTACAACTGTTTGTTTTCTGTGGGGCCGTCCGGAGTGCTTTACGCCTGGTGTTTTAGCGGTGGGTTGTTGCCGGTTACCCCGGTGTGGCATTGCCTGTCGTTACCCGTTGGGGTTACGGTGATCTGACCTTGGAGTCCCCTCCCCCGGTGCCGCACTCTCCCTTGTCATACCACCATCTGTTTTTCAATTTGTCCAACAGGCCCTGCTCGTTCAGTTTTAAAACTGCCAAGTTAACAGGGTTTCTACGGGGATGATGGTGATGGGGGATAGAAGGGAACTACGTGTTAATGAACAGAGGACTGCCATAGTGAAGCAACATCAGTACAGGAGTCTACTTACAACAGGCATGGTAATATCTTATCTTAAAGTTAGCACTGCTCTTCAACCCAGACTTTGGTCAAATGCTGTTTCCCTTCTGTTTGAAGTTGTCTATATAATGTTAGTGTTAAAGGCTCACTGGGCTTGGACACTATCTGTGCCATGAGCATTCAGGCCTCCGAAGAACAGATTCAATCTTCTTTTTCTAAGTGGCAAAGCTCACAGACAATAGTTGTATAGGTTTACCAAAAGCATTCGTAAACTGCATTTCCATTTTGGTGTCCAGACAGTTTGAAATCCAAATGTTATTGAGATCACAAATGGTCTAAAGTTAAAACGAATATGTGTTTATTCACTAAGAGACAGATGCTACCGTAAAAGACCAACTGCTCACCAGGAGACTAACACCTGTGGCCCATGCCAGGTATGAAATAAGGGTTTAGATTATTGCCCAAGGAAACTACGATCCTGAAGGGACTACGGATCCTACCACCCTCTGATTGGTAGAATCACTGCCAATCAAGAGCACCAAACACTGTATTCATCATTTATAAGAAACGACTGCCCCGTGAATGAAAACACCATTATGTGTTACAAGAACCGTGGCATTATTTCACTTTCTGATTGCTTCATTCAAGATTCAATTTGGTTTAGGATCCAAATTCTTTAACAGGTTGGTCTAAATCTTCAATTGACCGTTTGCCTTAAGTGTTCTGGTCCGATGAACTTTGTCTACCAATCTGAGCCTTAACTGGATACGGTTCACCGTTCTATATAACTTTCATTAAGAGCCATGTTTTCACTCCAGCATCAGGGTCCTCGTGGTGAAGATGGCACTGAGATATTTTGTAATTATTTCAATTTACAATGCCATCTTGGTTCTGACCTAATGAAGAAATTGGACTATGGTTAAAAGCGGCAACTACAGATACTTTTGGTACCAAGTCGCAGTAATAATTCAGAAAACGTAGTTTAAAGACAAGGTGGTTCTCAGTGGTGTCAACAGAAAATCAGTTTCTGCAACTCAAAATGTACGCGATCAGGGGACTGTTTGTTAAAGCAATTAACATCAGCATTTGGAGTGCTAATATTTACAGCTGTACATCAAGTCAGAAATGAGTAATAGGCGAGGGTAAATAACGTCAACATGATGAATATATTTGCTCCGCTGGTTTGTGTCGAGCCTAATCGGCTGTACCAGAAGGTTCCTCATGTTCAACACAGCTGAAGGAAAACAACATTTCATTATGGTCTGGGTTGAAGAACAGCAAATGCATCCTACACTTTACTACCGGCAGCAATCCTCGACTTAGAATACATTCATGACCTGATCAATAAAAAGGAACAACAGTCACATGTCTGATAATAAGTAACAAGTGGAACATAGAATAATACTCTTAATGTGTTTTACAGTTTAGTATTCTGTACATTATACATTAATACACGGTTCTCGTTGTTCCCCTTTAAACACCAGTGGTGATAAAAGCTCAAGAGTACGGAGCCCCTAAAGGGACATGGAAAAAAAAAATAAAGTCAGGAAAACGGATTTGTTTCTCGTGCGCACGAGAAACAAATCCGTTTTCCTGACTTTATTTTTTTTTTAGAAAGTTACCGATGCACCAAGGAGGAAGTGGAACACGAGACAACCCATTTCATTGCAGACTGTTATGTTTACGTGGGGAAATGACAGTGCATACATTATTTGAGATATATTTTGAAGTCAGACTTAATTTTACATTTCGGCCAGGGGTAGAAGCTATTGGTTTAAGCACCGGATTGGCAAAACACTGGCGAGTCTGTAAACCAGTCTGCTTTGATCTATGAATTAATGTCCGTGACTCTCAGAGTACCTGCTGCCCGCAGCTGTTTTATACACACACACACACACACACACACACACACACACACACACACACACACACACACACACACACACACACACACACACACACACACACACACACACACACACACACACACACACACACACACACACACACACACACACACACACACACACACACACACACACACACACACACACACACACACACACACACACACACACACACACACACACACACACACACACACACACACACACACACACACACACACACACACACACACACAGGCCATCGGGACGAATCCCATTGGGCCGGTACCAAAGTGGGCCGCCCGTCACTAGCCATCTAAGTACGATATATATCTCAAATAATGTATGCACTGTCATTTCCCCACGTAAACATAACAGTCTGCAATGAAATGGTTGTCTCCTGTTCACTTCCTCCTTGGCGCACCGGTAACTTTCTCAACAATAAAAAGTGTGCACGAGTTAGTAAAAAAAAAGTCAGGATAACGAGTTAGTATCTCGTGCGCACGAGAACGTTTCTCGTGCGCACGAGATACTAACTCGTTATCCTGACTTTTTTTTTTCTCTCTCTGTTTTTTAAAATGTTTTAACATGTCCCTTTAGGGGCTCCGTACAGACGGTAGCAGAGATGTTTTTAAAGAAACATGAATTAATAGAATGATTATTGACAGGCCAACCAGTACATGGACGATAACAATACAATTATTATGATGACGGCCAAAAGAAGACTTTTGTTCTAAAGGGATTCTGTTACATATTCTTTGTAATCAATCAACTGAAACGTCATTTTGGAACAAAAGGTCTCCAAACGATAGCATTGTAGTGATGGTGTTTCAAAGGGGAACTTCTGGATGTTTCAACCTGGACCCTTTTTTCCCAACGTTTTTGTTTCTAAGTGACAAATGTGTTCAGTATTGAGCGAGAGCACTACAGCTGCTAAACAGGCGCTAATGCAATCCTTCGTACATTTACTAACGTTTGTTTTGCCTCAGATTGTTGTTCCATAATTAGAGGAGAATTTAGACAAAAACACGTTTGAAAAATGAACCCTTTATTTTAAAATGTTCTGTTGTGTATTTGAGAAAAACAGGTAGTAAACCATTATAAATAATTGATTTGGCTAGCTCAGGTATTAATGGTCAACTTTTGTTTTGTTTACTTTAGTGAGATGTTAGACTAAAACAAAGTTATTTTATAATTATACGTGAACATTTGACTAAAGATAAAACATTGAACTGCAGAAACTAAAACCCTGTAACTGTAATTACTCCATAACAGTAATGGGGTTGCAAATCAATGCTAACGTTAGCCTTCACCTCTTAGTGAAGAAGTCTGAAATCATGCAATACTCCACATGTTGTCAGCAATGACATGCACAATATTTCAGATTACTTTACGACAAACTATGACAACACTGGCGCAGATCGACTCTCCTAGAATCTTTCAGAAGAGACATGATTCATTTCTCTGTAGGCTCCCTTTCCATAATGTTGTCGGAGCCGGAGGCAAAATCAAACCCTTTAACGTGACGTACATTATATGAAGGATTTCATTACCGTCTGTGTTCTCTCTCAACACTGTGTTGGAGGGTTGATTCCTACCAGAGTTCCCCTTTTAGTGTGAGCAGAGCTGATGGCAGCAGTAGAGCTGAGTGTGATGGAGTTAGTCAGCGGAGACGATGGAGCTGTTGACTGGACACGGTCAGCTGTTAGCACGGAGAGGAACCCAGAGGCAGAGAACAGAGTCTGTTCAGATGGAACTAGTGATCTGTGTAACGCTGATTATCCAATATGCTCAGCATTAAGGGCTTTAACTCAAATGTGTTGCTAGGCAACTGCTCAAAAATACTGGTGAGTAACTTTCTGATTTACAATCTGCCATCAGAAACCCTTCACTTCCTTTCAACAAAACAAAACACATTTGACAGCGAAGGCAGAAAGCCAATTTGCTCGCTTCTGTTTTACTACGCTGATTGATATTTCTGGCCTACTAATTACATAACATACGTTACTATTATTATATTCAGGATTTACTAATCTCATCTGTGGAGCTCATCTCCGTTCTCCGGCTCTGGGTTGTCTGTAAAACGCTGACGTGAAGCAGAAAGAAAGAGGACAAGACGTTCTGATGAAGCGTGGACAGAGAAGGAACATGAATTTCAAACGCTGCTGTCGGATAAACATGTACAAATAAACTTGATTATATTAATGTTGTAACCGGGGTAAGACGTTTGGTTTCGTTCAATTGAAAAGCTAGCGTTCAGAGACCAACAACTTTATAACTGAATGTCTACACAAATGGGAAAGAAGATCCTTCATCGTCAATTTGCAATGAATTATTCCGTCATCTGTGGTCTTTGTATGTGAACTATAGACATACTGTCTAAATGAGCATCTGCAGTGTCTTGCAATGAACCAAAAACATATACAACAATATATTTATGAATTTCCCTTTTTGGGCAAAATGTGGTTGGACTAATTTCCTCTGGTGTTACTAAATGTTCTGTAGGGCTTTACAAGATGGTTGCTGTGTTGTTGCTGATTCACTTTAGCTACCGTTGTTTTGTGTGTGGTCTCTACTGACGCACAAATAAACGCTGGGCATTGGTCCTGCGCTGCTTAAGTGACGATTCTTTCCAACCAGTCAGGATTTTGCAGAGTTTGAACTGTACCTTGAACTACAACCACTTGTTCCATATTTGACTCCGACGAGGAGATTTTCCGGTAGAGGTTTGGTTTGTCGGCAGCATTACAGAGTTATTGCTGGCCCAATTTGAATGAAACTTGGTGGACGGGTGTAACAAGGGACGAGGAAGAACCCAATTAAAGTCACTGAATAAAAGGGCCTTAGCACATTTGATTCAGTACAAATTCTTATTTAACGACGATTCGACACATTTATAAATAATACACATTTTATCTGACAGCAGCAATGCTCATGTAGGGATGAATGGATAGATAGATAGATAGATGAATGGATAGATAGATGGAGAGATAGATAGATGGAGAGATAGACAGATAGATATATAGATAGATGGAGAGATAGACAGATGGAGAGATAGACAGATAGATAGATAGATAGATAGATAGATAGATGGATAGATAGATAGATGGATAGATGGATAGATAGATAGATGGAGAGATAGACAGATAGATATATAGATATATAGATAGATAGATGGAGAGATAGACAGATGGAGAGATAGATGGAGAGATAGACAGATAGATAGATAGATAGATGGAGAGACAGTTTGTTGTGTTGTTGTTAGCAGTCAGACAGGCACAACTGATGACCACAGACAGGTAGACGGGCCGACAGACAGACAGAAACACTGAGACAGACAGACAGAGGGACACACATATAGACAAAGACAAACACAAAAGAGAAAGAGACAAGACAGACAGAGAGACAGATTAAGAGACTGACAGTCAGACAGACAGGAAGACAGACAAACACACACACAGTTATCTAAACCTAAAACTGACCTCCAGTTCTGTGGGTCAGTTTCAGTATTTCAGTTTGTTGTCATAGCTACAATCTGGATGTATTGTTCAATGGTTCTGTGCAGAGGTGTGGACTCTAGACTCAATTTGACTCAATTAAATAAAGCCTTGCAACTCCCCTTAAACACCAACGACTTGAAACCTTGCTTTGTCCTCTAACCCCAAAGAATAATAAAGGCTATGTTTTTTTAAAAGGTGTGCCACATATCAATTACTTTACTGAGCCAATTAATGCCGTACAT
>NW_022991888.1:25000-31114 GCF_902827175.1 Gymnodraco acuticeps
ATATATACTATTCTGTTTCATATGGGTGTAGTCAGGCGCTGGTGTAGTCTATTTATTTCCCCCTCAAAGTGCACCAGATTGATGCATTTAAGTGTCCCCGGACCCCCCTAGAGGAATTGAGGTCCACCTCCACTTAAAATATGTTCACATGGATAGGTTCCTAAATAGATTTGCAAAAAAAAATTAAATAGTAACCCATGTCCATATGTTTATTCTGGGGCAGTATATTTAAAGTTTAGGGCTATCACTATGGGCAGCAACGCTGTAAATATTGACAAATAAATCCAGGAAAATGGCACAAAAGAAAACTGGTAGTGGCCTGGCTGGGTGTATAATTCCCGGCCTGACTTATTGTCCCAGTCCGGCCCTGCATGAGTGTAACATATTCTACACATGCAGCCATTTCAATTGTAGTCATATTGCTGGTATGATGTATATATATAGATACAAGAATATGGTTGAGACCTTATACCTCTCGCATGTTTTTTAATGTACATTTAGTTAGAGCTTCCTATCAGAGGGCCTCATAACAAAGAACACAATACATCTTAACTGCAAATGCCAAAGCATAACTTAACAAATAGGCAAATACAACTTGAATTAGTCGAATGATAACATGTTTTGACCTCAGATATTTAGAGTGTTGTACCTGGGGGAGATGTCGCAGCCCTGCTGCATGAAGGCGCCCAGAGAGAACCACAGAGAGTTAAAGATCCCAAAGTCGTTGGTGTATTCAGGAGAATCCTTCTCCTTCTCCTTCTGATGGCTCTGGGTCTGAGACTGGGAGAACCCTGAGGAACACAAGCAGAACATCACTGGAGAACCAAGGAGAGCAGAGACTGAAGGAGGAGGAGGAACATTCAAGAAGAACCAGGACACAGACATGGGAAAAAAATCATGATTAATGTGTGGAAATAAATCAATAGGGAGGAGGAACAGAAAGAGAAAGAGGAGGAAGAGGAGGATGATGAAGAAGAGGAGGAGGAGTAGAAGGAACAAGAGGAGGCAAAGGAAGAAGATACCTGGAGAGTGAGTGAGCTCAGAGGAGGAGGTGGGCAGCGCTCGTCGTGATGAAGAGCAGGGTAGAGTTTCATCTTCATCGTCAGAGTCTTCACCTTTCCACTCATACGGACTGAATCGACTCACCTGCGTCAGGAGCAGAGTTCTGTCATGTAGTCAAAGTTCAGCAGCACTATCACTTTGCAGTAACAATAGCCGACTAAAAAACCTCCCCCCTCCCCCCTCCCCTCTCCCCTCTCCCCTCCCCCTCTTCTCTCCCCTTTCCCCTCCCCTCCCCTCTCCTTTTCCCCTCTCCCCTCTCCCCTCTCCCCTCTCCTCTCTCCCCTCTCCCCTCTCCTCTCCTCTCTCCCCTCTCCCCTCTCTTCTCCCCTCTCCCCTCTCCTCCCCCCTCCTCTCTCCCCTCTCTTCTCTCCCCCCTCTCCCTCTCCCTCTCCCCTCTCCCCTCTCCCCTCCCCCTCTCATCTCTCCCCCCTCTGGACCTAGAGTCTAACACCACACAAACTCAGACGCATACATCCAGCACCAGACACTTGTGACGCTGCTAAGGACAGTCTGGCACTAATGTACATTTTTCACAGAATTTTAAGTGACTGTTATTTTGTATATATTGATTGATATGCTTTTCTTATGTCTTAATGTGTGCATATGTATACATGTGTCTGTTGATTGTGTATACATATTTGTATATATATATTTGTATTTTGTATTCCTCTGGTTTTTGGGAAATGGTATTTCTGTCTGTAAAAACAAACTGAAAGATTAACAATAAGGTTGACTCCTCACCAGGAAGAGCACCACGCTGACTCCGATGTAGGCGAACACGATGCACATCCAGATCTCGTAGGCAAGCGGGTCGAGGAAGGAGAACACCCCCGGTTTGGACTTGGTGGGTTTCTTGATCATGATGGAGATACCCAGAGACATGAAGGGCTTCGTGAAGTCGATCACCTGCTCCCTCACCAGCGTGATGGTGAGGGGGGCCACCGCCACATCTGCCTTCTGCAGGGGAGAGAGGAGGACAGGTAACAACACACACCTGAGAGAGAGGAGGACAGGTAACAACACACACCAGAGAGAGAGGAGGACAGGTAACAACACACACCTGAGAGAGAGGACAGGTAACAACACACACCTGAGAGAGAGGAGGACAGGTAACAACACACACCTGAGAGAGAGGAGGACAGGTAACAACACACACCTGAGAGAGAGGAGGACAGGTAACAACACACACCTGAGAGAGAGGACAGGTAACAACACACACCTGAGAGAGAGGACAGGTAACAACACACACCTGAGAGAGAGGAGGACAGGTAACAACACACACCTGAGAGAGAGGAGGACAGGTAACAACACACACCTGAGAGAGAGGAGGACAGGTAACAACACACACCTGAGAGAGAGGAGGACAGGTAACAACACACACCTGAGAGAGAGAGGAGGACAGGTAACAACACACACCTGAGAGAGAGAGGACAGGTAACAACACACACCTGAGAGAGAGGAGGACAGGTAACAACACACACCTGAGAGAGAGGAGGACAGGTAACAACACACACCTGAGAGAGAGGAGGACAGGTAACAACACACACCTGAGAGAGAGGAGGACATGTAACAACACACACCTGAGAGAGAGGAGGACAGGTAACAACACACACCTGAGAGAGAAGAGGACAGGTAACAACACACACCTGAGAGAGAAGAGGACAGGTAACAACACACACCTGAGAGAGAGAGGACAGGTAACAACACACACCTGAGAGAGAGGAGGACAGGTAACAACACACACCTGAGAGAGAGGAGGACAGGTAACAACACACACCTGAGAGAGAGAGGAGGACAGGTAACAACACACACCTGAGAGAGAGAGGACAGGTAACAACACACACCTGAGAGAGAGAGGAGGACAGGTAACAACACACACCTGAGAGACATAGGACAGGTAACAACACACACCTGAGAGAGAAGAGGACAGGTAACAACACACACCTGAGAGAGAGAGGACAGGTAACAACACACACCTGAGAGAGAGAGGACAGGTAACAACACACACCTGAGAGAGAGGAGGACAGGTAACAACACACACCTGAGAGAGAGGACAGGTAAACACACACAGCTGAGAGAGAGACAGGTAAACACACACACCTGAGAGAGAGAGAGGAGGACAGGTAACAACACACACCTGAGAGAGAGGAGGACAGATAACAACACACACCTGAGAGAGAGAGGACAGGTAACAACACACACCTGAGAGAGAGGAGGACAGGTAACAACACACACCTGAGAGAGAGAGGAGGACAGGTAAACACACACACCTGAGAGAGAGACAGGTAAACACACACACCTGAGAGAGAGAGACAGGTAAACACACACACCTGAGAGAGAGAGACAGGTAAACACACACACCTGAGAGAGAGAGACAGGTAAACACACACACCTGAGAGAGAGAGAGATAGACAGGTAAACACACACACCTGAGAGAGAGACAGGTAAACACACACACCTGAGAGAGAGAGACAGGTAAACACACACACCTGAGAGAGAGGAGGACAGGTAACAACACACACCTGAGAGAGAGAGGACAGGTAACAACACACACCTGAGAGAGAGAGGAGGACAGGTAACAACACACACCTGAGAGAGAGGAGGACAGGTAACAACAACAATACAGGAGAGCTGTAGATCTTTCTACACGTTTTTATATGACAACAAATAAATATAAATAAAAAAAGTTCTGCAGAAGAAAAATATATTTAAAAAAATAAAGGTTTTATAGAGTAGAGTCTAAATAAATAAATAATATCAAATATATATATCAAATAAATGTTTTGCCTGGTGACAATATCACAGTTTTGCTTAAGGTTAATTCAAGAATATTTTGGAAACCGACAAATGTAACTTTATCCCAGGACCATCATTATTTTTCAGGTTTTGCAAATTGAAATAAAAAAAGCTTTTGAAAGCTTCTAACATTTTACGTTGCTGCTTTGTTGTAGTACTCATGTTGGCCACAAGAGGCTGAAGTACACTCCATGTCCTCAAAGGGAACCAAACTACACGTCCACACTCAGATGAAGGGTTCTCTCCTGTTTTAATAACTTAACATTTTCCTTCTTTATTGTCATTATAAAAACAGGGGAAAGCTTCTGCCTGATAGTCCGGCAGGTTCCTTGATTTATTGATAACCGGTCAAAAGAGAGGGAGAAATAAGATTGTGTTGTTTCTTTGTGCTTGCTGTTTCAAAGCTAGGGAGGGAGTTCATCTCACTTAGTCTGTGAGATGCATCCCCCCACTCACCCCGTACACCAGCTCTCCCACCATCCCGTTCCACATCTTGGTATCTCCGTCTCTGGATCCGTACTTTCCGTCCCCCACCAGCTCTAGGCGGTAAACGAAGCCCACATGTTTGGCGATCTCGGCGGCCAGTTCTGCGCAGTAGCCCTCGTAGCGCTCGTTCCCTTCGTACTGCTCGTGGTTCTTCTTCAGCATCATGTAGGGGGCTTCCTGCACGGAGAGCCAGGCGTTACTTCAACCAACACGCTCAGTTTTCACATGACGTGTGTTCCCCGTCTTACCAGGATGGTGCTGACGACGAAGGTTTGGTTCTGCAGAACTAAATACCTGCTTTAATGTATTTATGACTTCAAACCAGGCGGAGTAGTTAACTTGTTTTACCCTTAATTACCGTCCTTTGTTATGTCATCGGAAAAAACGTCTGTAAAAATTGTTGCCAGGAGGAAAATAATGAAGTACCGGTTTACAGGTGAACATACGTGTTTCTAGGGAAAACAGGAAGGTTTATTGATTGCCATGTTTGATGATGTAATACTCATTTCAGCCAGGGGCGGACAGGCCATCGGGTACCGAAGTGGGCCGGTCGGACATTTCACTAGCACACCCCCCCCCCCCCCCCCCCCCCCGTTGACAATTGACTAGCGGTACCGAGTTGGGCCGGTCCGCCGGTCGAGTTTCTCGAGCTGATTTTTAGTCCCAGTCCGCCCCTGATTTCAGCCACAAGAGACGGTTCAGGGGTTACTGTGGCTGTGAGGGAGTGCGGTCATCTTTAAACCGGCAGGTTGTTGGTTCGATCCCAGCCTGCAGTCAACATGTCGATGTGTCCTTGGGCAAGATACTGAGGTGCTACTGATGGCCAACGGTGTGTGAGTGTGCGCATGTGAGTGTGTGTGTGTGTGTGTTAGCTTCCATAGAGCAAGTGGTGCTGCTTTGTGTGAAGGACTCGTAGTATCTATTCTAAAGCGTTGAGGGGTCGTAAAGCCTGGATAAAGCGCTATATAAGTACAGTCCATTAACCATTTGCAACACACACCTGGATCATGTAGGGATCGCAGGCGTTACTTTAACCAACACATGTGGATGTGATCTCATGACGTGTTCTTACCAGGATGGTGGTGACCACGTAGGTGCGGTTCTGCAGGCCGTGGAACTCCTCCTGAACCGGCTTGTAGATGGCCGTGTTCACGTAGCCTCTGCGCTCGCTCCAGTAGCCGATCTGAACACAGCAGATAACCACTTACTTAGATTGCTAACTTGTAAGAGTATGTAAAGATGATTAAACATACTTAAAAAAATGCTTATTCAAAGCTTCAGCACTTGATTATTAGTCCTGATGGTGTCTTTGGATAAAACCGTCAGCTAAATTAATGTATTCTAAATTGTGGTTTTGCTACTTTTACTAAATCCTAACGCTTCCTCCTCCCTGGAGTGGAGCAGCGCGCTGACAGTCTGCAGGTTTTAGCGCTGCAGCAGCTGATTCCACAGATTCTCTTTAATCAGTGGAGCAGGAGCTAATTATTGAAAGTGAATCCTCTCCGCACAGAAGCTCTGTTAGAGAGCAGCGGCCTCACCTGTCGCGGCGTGTCCAGGCCGAGCTCCATCACCCTCAGAGAGAAGTTGGTGCGCTGCCCCCGCTCATCGAACTGCACACGGCCCGTCAGACCCTCCAGACGCACCTGCACACACACACACACACACACACACACACACACACACACACACACACACACACACACACACACACACACACACACCACACACACACACACACACACACACACACACACACACACCACACACACA
>NW_022991889.1:0-22482 GCF_902827175.1 Gymnodraco acuticeps
CAGGTGTATATCAGTCGGTGTACTACTTTAAAGAGTCCTCTCTGCTGATGTTCAGGTGTATATCAGTATGTAGTGTATCTACTTTAAAGAGTCCTCTCCTGCTGATGTTCAGGTGTATATCAGTATGTTGTGTCTCTACTTTAAAGAGTCCTCACCCGCTGATGTTCAGGTGTATATCAGTATGTAGTGTCTCTACTTTAAAGAGTCCTCTCCTGCTGATGTTCAGGTGTATATCAGTATGTAGTGTCTACTTTAAGAGTCCTCTCCTGCTGATGCTCAGGTGTATATCAGTATGTAGTGCCTCTACTTTAAAGAGTTCCTCTCCTGCTGATGTTCAGGTGTATATCAGTATGTAGTGTCTCTACTTTAAAGAGTCTCTCCTGCTGATGTCTCAGGTGTATATCAGTATGTAGTGTCTCTACTTTAAAGAGTCTCTCCTGCTTGATGTTCAGGGGTATATCAGTATGTAGGGTCTTCTACTTTAAAAGAGCCTCTCCTGCTGATGTTCAGGTGTATATCAGTATGTAGTGTCTCTACTTTAAAGAGTCCTCTCCTGCTGATGTTCAGGTGTATATCAGTATGTAGTGTCTCTACTTTAAAGAGTCCTCTCCTGCTGATGTTCAGGTGTATATCAGTATGTAGTGTCTCTACTTTAAAGAGTCCTCTCCTGCTGATGTTCAGGTGTATATCAGTATGTAGTGTCTCTACTTTAAAGAGTCTCTCCTGCTGATGTTCAGGTGTATATCAGTATGTAGTGTCTCTACTTTAAAGAGTCCTCTCCTGCTGATGTTCAGGTGTATATCAGTATGTAGTGTATCTACTTTAAAGAGTCCTCTCCTGCTGATGTTCAGGTGTATATCAGTATGTAGTGTCTCTACTTTAAAGAGTCCTCTCCTGCTGATGTTCAGGTGTATATCAGTATGTAGTGTCTCTACTTTAAAGAGTCCTCTCCTGCTGATGTTCAAGGAGAGGACTCTTTAAAGAGTCCTCTCCTGCTGATGTTCAGGTGTATATCAGTATGTAGTGTCTCTACTTTAAAGAGTCCTCTCCTGCTGATGTTCAGGTGTATATCAGTATGTAGTGTCTCTACTTAAAGAGTCCTCTCCTGCTGATGTTCAGGTGTATATCAGTATGTAGTGTATCTACTTTAAAGAGTCCTCTCCTGCTGATGTTCAGGTGTATATCAGTATGTTAGTGTCTCTACTTTAAAGAGTCCTCTCACTGCTGATGTTCAAGGTGTATATCAGTATGTAGTGTCTCTACTTTAAAGAGTCCTCTCCTGCTGATGTTAGAGTGTATATCAGTATGTAGTGTCTCTACTTTAAAGAGTCCTCTCCTGCTGATGTTCAGGTGTATATCAGTATGTAGTGTCTCTACTTTAAAGAGTCCTCTCCTGCTGATGTTCAGGTGTATATCAGTATGTAGTGTCTCTACTTTAAAGAGTTCTCTCCTGCTGATGTCAGGTGTATATCAGTATGTAGTGTCTCTACTTTAAAGAGTCCTCTCCTGCTGATGTTCAGGTGTATATCAGTATGTAGTGTCTCTACTTTAAAGAGTCCTCTCCTGCTGATGTTCAGGTGTATATCAGTATGTAGTGTCTCTACTTTAAAGAGTCCTCTCCTGCTGATGTTCAGGTGTATCAGTATGTAGTGTCTCTACTTTAAAGAGTCCTCTCCTGCTGATGTTCAGGTGTATATCAGTATGTAGTGTCTCTACTTTAAAGAGTCCTCTCCTGCTGATGTTCAGGTGTATATCAGTATGTAGTGTCTCTACTTTAAGAGTCTCTCCTGCTGATGTTCAGGTGTATATCAGTATGTAGTGTCTCTACTTTAAAGAGTCCTCTCCTGCTGATTTTCAGGTGTATATCAGTATGTAGTGTCTCTACTTTAAAGAGTCCTCTCCTGCTGATGTTCAGGTGTATATCATCAGTAGTGTCTCTACTTTAAAGAGTCCTCTCCTGCTGATGTTCAGGTGTATATCAGTATGTAGTGTCTCTACTTTAAATAGTCCTCTCCTGCTGATGTTCAGGTGTATATCAGTATGTAGTGTCTCTACTTTAAGAGTCCTCTCCTGCTGATGTTCAGGTGTATATCAGTATGTAGTGTCTCTACTTTAAAGAGTCCTCTCCTGCTGATGTTCAGGTGTATATCAGTATGTAGTGTCTCTACTTTAAGAGTCCTCCTGCTGATGTTCAGGTGTATATCAGTATGTAGCGTCTCTACTTTAAAGAGTCCTCTCCTGCTGATGTTCAGGTGTATATCAGTATGTAGCGTCTCTACTTTAAAGAGTGCTCTCCTGCTGATGTTCAGGTGTATATCAGTATGTAGTGTCTCTACTTTAAAGAGTGCCTCTCCTGCTGATGTTCAGGTGTATCAGTATGTACGTCTCTACTTTAAAGAGTCCTCTCCTGCTGATGTTCAGGTGTATATCAGTATGTAGTGTCTCTACTTTAAAGAGTCCTCTCCTGCTGATGTTCAGGTGTATATCAGTATGTAGTGTCTCTACTTTAAAGAGTCCTCTCCTGCTGATGTTCAGGTGTTATCAGTATGTAGTGTCTCTACTTTAAAGAGTCCTCTCCTGCTGATGTTCAGGTGTATATCAGTATGTAGTGTCTCTACTTTAAAGAGTCCTCTCCTGCCTGATGTTCAGGTGTATATCAGTATGTAGTGTCTCTACTTTAAAGAGTCCTCTCCTGCTGATGTTCAGGTGTATATCAGTATGTAGTGTCTCTACTTTAAAGAGTCCTCTCCTGCTGATGTTCAGGTGTATATCAGTATGTAGTGTCTCTACTTTAAAGAGTCCTCTCCTGCTGATGTTCAGGTGTATATTCAGTATGTAGTGTCTCTACTTTAAAGAGTCCTCTCCTGCTGATGTTCAGGTGTATATCAGTATGTAGTGTCTCTACTTTAAAGAGTCCTCTCCTGCTGATGTTCAGGTGTATATCAGTATGTAGTGTCTCTACTTTAAAGAGTCCTCTCCTGCTGATGTTCAGGTGTATATCAGTATGTAGTGTCTCTACTTTAAAGAGTCCTCTCCTGCTGATGTTCAGGTGTATATCAGTATGTAGTGTCTCTACTTTAAAGAGTCCTCTCCTGCTGATGTTCAGGTGTATATCAGTATGTAGTGTCGCTACTTTAAAGAGTCCTCTCCTGCTGATGTTCAGGTGTATATCAGTATGTAGTGTCTCTACTTTAAAGAGTCCTCTCCTGCTGATGTTCAGGTGTGGATCAGTATGTAGTGCCTCGACTTTAAAGAGTCCTCTCCTGCTGATGTTCAGGTGTATATCAGTATGTTAGGTGTCCTCGACTTTAAAGATGTCCTTCCTGCTGATGTTCAGGTGTATATCAGTACTGTAGTTGGTCTCTACTTTAAAGCAGTCCTCTCCAGCTGATGTTCAGGTGTATATCAGTATGTAGTGTCTCTACTTTAAGAATCATCTCCTGCTGATGTTCAGGTGTATATCAGTATGTAGTGTCTCTACTTTAAAGAGTCCTCTCCTGCTGATGTTCAGGTTGTAATATCAGTATGTAGTGTCTCTACTTTAAAGAGTCCTCTACTGCTGATGTTCAGGTGTATATCAGTATGTAGTGTCTCTACTTTAAAGAGTCCTCTCCTGCTGATTTTCAGGTGTATATCAGTATGTAGTGTCTCTATCTTTAAAGAGTTCCTCTCCTGCTGATGTTCAGGTGTATATCAGTATGTAGTGTCTCTACTTTAAAGAGTCCTCTCCTGCTGATGTTCAGGTGTATATCAGTATGTAGTGTCTCTACTTTAAAGAGTCCTCTCCTGCTGATAGGTGGTATCAGATGTAGGCCTGATAAGGTCCTTGCTGATGTCAGGTGTATCAGTATGTAGGTCTCTACTTTAAAGAGTCCTCTCCTGCTGATGTTCAGGTGTATATCAGTATGTAGTGTCTCTACTTTAAAAGAGTCCTCTCCTGCTGATGTTCAGGTGTATATCAGTATGTAGTGTCTCTACTTTAAAGAGTCCTCTCCTGCTGATGTTCAGGTGTATATCAGTATGTAGTGTCTCTACTTTAAAGAGTCCTCTCCTGCTGATGTTCAGGTGTATATCAGTATGTAGTGTCTCTACTTTAAAGAGTCCTCTCCTGCTGATGTTCAGGTGTATATCAGTATGTAGTGTCTCTACTTTAAAGAGTCCTCTCCTGCTGATTGTTCAGGTGTATATCAGTATGTAGTGTCTCTACTTTAAAGAGTCCTCTCCTGCTGATGTTCAGGTGTATATCAGTATGTAGTGTCTCTACTTTAAAGAGTCCTCTCCTGCTGATGTTCAGGTTGTATATCAGTATGTAGTTGTCTTTCTACTTTAAAGAGTCCTCTCCTGCTGATGTTCAGGTGTATATCAGTATGTAGTGTCTCTACTTTAAAGAGCTCTCCTGCTGATGTCAGGTGTATATCAGTATGTAGTGTCTTACTTTAAAGAGTCCTCTCCTGCTGATGTTCAGGTGTTACTCAGTATGTAGTGTCTCGACTTTAAAGAGTCCTCTCCTGCTGATGTTCAGGTGTATATCAGTATGTAGTGTCTCTACTTTAAAGAGTCCTCTCCTGCTGATGTTCAGGTGGTATATCAGTATAGTTGTCTCTACTTTAAAGAGTCCTCTCCTGCTGATGTTGCAGGTGTATATCAGTATGTAGTGTCTCTACTTTAAAGAGTCCTCTTCCTGCTGATGTTCAGGTGTATATCAGTATGTAGTGTCTCTACTTTAAAGAGTGCTCTCCTGCTGATGTTCAGGTGTATATCAGTATGTAGTGTCTCTACTTTAAAGAGTCCTCTCCTGCTGATGTTCAGGTGTATATCAGTATGTAGTGTCTCTACTTTAAAGAGTCCTCTCCTGCTGATGTTCAGGTGTATATCAGTATGTAGTGTCTCTACTTTAAAGAGTCCTCTCCTGCTGATGTTCAGGTGTATATCAGTATGGTAGTGTCTCTACTTTAAAGAGTCCTCTCCTGCTGATGTTCAGGTGTATATCAGTATGTAGCGTATCTACTTTAAAGAGTGCTCTCCTGCTGATGTTCAGGTGTATATCAGTATGTAGTGTCTCTACTTTAAAGAGTCCTCTCCTGCTGATGTTCAGGTGTATATCAGTATGTAGTGTCTCTACTTTAAAGAGTCCTCTCCCGCTGATGTTCAGGTGTATATCAGTATGTAGTGTCTCTACTTTAAAGAGTGCTCTCCCTGCTGATGTTCAGGTGTATATCAGTATGTAGTGTCTCTACTTTAAAGAGTCCTCTCCCTGCTGATGTTCAGGTGTATATCAGTATGTAGTGTCTCACCTCCTTATGTAAGCCTTAAAGCCTTTTCATTTTTCGGTTTCCGCACTGCAACCAAAACAAAATGTTGGCATCTTACTAGAAGCTTCTGGAAGTGCACTGGCCTATAACACATTGAGTTGTGCAGCTTTAAGGGCTCGTGGTTTTACTAACGAATAAAATGTGCACCCATTACTTTTTGGATTTAGCTAATATTTGCATTACTTAAAAAAATATAATGGCCTTTTTCTAGAATTGAAAAAGCACCCAGTTTGTATTCGTCAGGATTCCTTTGTAAAACCAGAGCAGCCCAATTCACTGCAGCAGGGTTCTTCCTGTGTGACTGATCGCTGTGCAGAGAAGCTCCAACATGTCAGTCAAACACATACATTATCTGTTTACGTCTTCTATGCCTCCAAGCGTAGAGGAGGAACAGCATGTTGTGAAGGTGGAGGTCAGGAGGTCGAAGAGGTGAAGCTGTTGTCCTCACGCGAGAAACAAATCTTCTTCTCCTTCTGTTTTCCATGTTTTTACAGAGAGCAAGAGACTCACAGGTTTCTTCTCTCTTTTGACATTGGGTTGTTAATGTCTTTTTAATGTCGTTTTTAGGGGCTCTCCCTACAAAACAACAAGCAAGGAAAAGTGGCAGCTCCTACACTTCCTCTCAGGTGAAGCAAAGAGGGCCATTTATTGAAGCAGAAAGAACAGAGGTTTGATAAACACACGATCTGGACACGTTTGAACAGCGTTGGTGCTTCCAGCGCTGCTCTGTATGACCCATTGCACTTTGCACAGCTTTTTATTAGATAGCTTTTTTAATTATTGATTTTAAGTAAGTTGATTATTTGCACAATGAAGCACTTTTTTTGAAGTATGTGTACAATTATTAAATATGTAAATAAAGTGTTTCATCCCACGGGCCATAAGATCGTTAAACACCTGAACTTTTGAAAGAACATCCATAACGTTCATCTGTCGGCACCTCATATCAATATTCCAATTACTTGTAGACTATTCTGCACTTTCTATTATTCTATTTTATTGTATTTACTTGCAATATTTTATCCGTGTTATTGTGTCGCTCTGTTGGAGGAGGAGCCTAAGACTTTCATTGACATATCTGCAGCTGTGCACACATGACAATAAAAGCCTTGAAACGTCTTCTCTTCTTCTCTCTAGATATGTCAATGAAAATCTGAGGTCACAGGCTCCTCCTCCAACAGTGCAACACAATAAAACAGGTCAAATAGAATACTGAACATGGGATTGGTGGCATGCTTTTCCACACAGTTTATGAGAGGGGTTTGCAACACATTTTAAAGACAGTGTCCTGTGCATCTGATGAAATATATCGGTGTATCTAAAAGACCTCATTTTATTGCATTTACTTGCACTATTATCTGTTTCATTGTGTTGCACTGTTGGAGGAGCCTGTGACCTCAGATTTCCGTTTTCATATCTACACGGTAGCTACTGTATGTACACATGACAATAAAAGCCTAGAAACGTCTTCTCTCCGACAGCAGGCTGTGAACCCGCTCGTCCGGTTCTTCTCCCTCTTGGCTCTCGTGTGCATGCGAGCAGTTTGTAAATGACAGAGGAAGCCGAGGTGTATGAGACAAAGCGCCTGAGGCCCGGGGAGTTTACACAACGCGCTAACATTAATCCGCCCTCTCAGATTCTTCAATTCAATTCTGCCATAACAATGTCAATCAAGTGCAACTTCCCTGTGAAGCAAAGAAAAAGTGTTTGATATGCATTCTTTACACGTGGGATATTGTGTCAGTGTGAAGTCTGCCAAGAGGAGGCAAAACTGTGGACACTCCGATCATAAGCGTGTCCTAAACATGGAATATGAATCACTCTGAGGACATGTGGAAATGGAGAGCTCTTTTGCAGACTTGGCTTTAAGCTTTTTACATGTTGTGGTTCCACACCGAGGAGACTCAGATTGCATGTGAGGGATTTGCAAAGAAAGTTATTTTACAGACAGTTTTCCTGCATCATAATGAGCCCTACTTCAAGGGATCAGTGTTTCTAAAAGACCTCATTTTATTGTATGCACTATGTCTGTTTTATTGTGTTGCACTGTTGGAGGAGCCTCGGATTTTCAGCTATGTACAAATGACAATACAAGCCTTGAATCATGCAATGACTTCTCAAACTGCAGGTTCACAGATCCTGAACATGGGATTGGTGTCATGCTTTTCGACACAGCTAATAAGTCCATTACTCATCAGGCAAGCTGTGATTCTCAGGCCTCTTAGCAGCTCCATTATAAACAGAATGACAGAAGTCGGCGTACAATCGGAAGAAGAGGGTGTGCCCACAGCCTGAAAGAGGAACAGGCTTCAGAGAGTAAACGAGGGTGCTTAGCCTCAGCCTCAGGCATGTAGCTCAGATTTAAGAATGAGTTAGCGTGTCAAGATAGCGTGTCTCGCTCGCTCAGACCACGCCTGCACCTGTCAGGTGTTCCGTGGCATGCCTGTGTTTCGTGCAGGAGATCATGTGTGTGCGTGCTGCATGTTAGATATAAGACATGTCTAATATTCCTCTGTTCTCCCTCTCCTGGGTGCACGCAGCTGCATACCTTTGAGGTGATGGACACCTGCGGGAAGTAGTGGAGGAGTACACATACTTTGTTACTGTACTTAAGTACATTTTTCTGGTATCAGTACTTTACTACACTACTTATTTTTCTGATGGCTTTTGACTTTGACTTGTTACATGTTGAACACAATACCTGTACTTTCTACTTCTCACATTTTGAACCCAAATACTTGTACTTTCTACTTCTCACATTTTGAACCCAAATACCTGTACTTTCTACTTCTTACATGTTGAACACAATACCTGTACTTTCTACTTCTCACATTTTGAACCCAAATACTTGTACTTTCTACTTCTCACATTTTGAACCCAAATACATGTACTTTCTACTTCTTAGGCAAGGCAAGGCAAGGCAAGTTTATTTATATAGCACTTTTCAACACAAGGCAATTCAAAATGCTTTACAAAAATGAAAGACATTAAGAAAATGGCATTTAAAATCAGTCATTAAAAAGAAAAGATAATAAAATAAACATTAAAAGAAAAAGTACATGGATAAAAGTTTCAGTGCAGTTTAAGATATGAATAGTTCAATTAAAAGCAGCGACAAAAAGAAAAGTCTTCAGCCTGGATTTGAAAGTAGTCAGAGTTGCAGCGGACCTGCAGGTTTCTGGGAGTTTGTTCCAGATATTTAGAGCATAATAACTGAACGCTGCTTTACCATGTTTAGTTCTGACTCTGGGGACAGAAAGCTGACCAGTCCCTGAAGACCTGAGAGATCTGGATGGTTCATAATTTAGCAGGAGGTCAGAAATGTATTTTGGACCTAAACCATTCAGTGCTTTATAAACCAGCAGCAGTATTTTGAAATCTATTCTTTGACACACAGGAAGCCAGTGTAAAGACTTCAGAACAGGAGTGATGTGATCCACTTTCTTAGTGTTAGTGAGGACTCGAGCAGCGGCGTTCTGAATCAGCTGCAGCTTTCCTAATAGATTTTTAGTGAGACCTGTGAATACACCATTGCAGTAGTCGAGTCTACTGAAGATAAAAGCATGGACACGTTTTTCCAAATCCTGCTGTGACATTAGTCTTTTAATCCTAGATATATTCTTTAGGTGATAGTAGGCTGATTTAGTAACTGTTTTAATGTGACTGTTGAAACTCAGGTCAGAGTCCATGACTACACCTAGATTTCTGGCTCTATCTGTTGTTTTGAACATTGCAGACTGAAGCTCAGCGCTAACTTTTATACGTTCTGCCTTGGCTCCAAAAACCATTACCTCAGTTTTATCTTTGTTTAATTGGAGAAAGTTCTGACACATCCAGTCATTGATTTGTTCAATGCACTTACTCAGTGTTTGAATTGGAGCATAGTCTCCTGGTGAAATTGTTATGTAAATTGGTGTGTCATCTGCATAGCTATGGTAACTTATTTTGTTGTTTTTCATTATCTGAGCCAGTGGTAGCATGTAGATGTTAAAGAGAAGAGGCCCCAAGATGGAGCCTTGAGGAACCCCACATGTCACATTTGTCAACTCAGATGTGTATTTACCGATAGAAACAAAGTTGTTTCTGTCCTTTAAGTAGGATTCAAACCAATTCAGAACTGTTGATGAAAGTCCCACCCAGTTTTCCAGTCGGTCTAGTAATATGCTGTGGTCAACAGTGTCAAACGCAGCACTGAGATCTAATAATACTAACACTGAAGTTCTGCCACTGTCTGTGTTTAAGTGGATGTCATTAAAGACTTTTACAAGAGCAGTCTCAGTGCTGTGGTTTGGACGAAAGCCTGACTGGAACACATCGAAACAGTTATTTAAATGCAAGAAATTACTCAACTGTTGAAAAACAACTTTTTCAATGATTTTACCTAGAAATGGGAGGTTTGATATGGGCCTGTAATTGTTCATTACTGAAGCATCTAGATTATTCTTTTTTAAGAGCGGTTTAATGACTGCAGTTTTCAGGGCCTGTGGAAAAATACCTGAGTGAAGAGACTTGTTAACTATATGAAGTAGATCTGAGGCCATGCAAGGCAAAACATCTTTGAAAAATCCTGTAGGAATAATATCAAGGCAGCAGGAGGAGGATTTCAGAAGTTGAATAATGTCCTCTAGGTTTTTATCATTAATCTGATGGAATTGTGTCATGGTGTTTGAATTGATGTTAGGTGGACACAGAGACAACACATTTGCTCTTCCTGATGCAGAGGCACTGACTGCTTGTCTGATTTTCTGAATTTTGTCAGTGAAGAAGAAGGAGGCAAAATCATTGCACGCCCTGGTGGATAGAAATTCAGAGGCTACTGACACTGGGGGGTTAGTTAGTCTGTCGACGGTAGCAAACAAGGCACGTGCGTTGTTTTTGTTTTTGGTAATGATGTCAGAGAAGAAAGATTGGCGTGCGTTTTTCAATTCCAAATTATAAAGGCCAAGTCTCTCTTTATAGATTTCAAAGTGAACCTGGAGATTTGTTTTTCGCCACCTGCGTTCAGCTTTTTGACATTCTCTTTTTTCTGCTCTCACGCTCATGGCCTTTCTCCATGGAGATATTTTCTTGCCAGACACTTCCTTTACCTTAGTTGGAGCAATGGCATCTATAACATTTTTAATTTTTGAATTAAAATGATCTACTAGCTCATTTACTGAGATGTTAGCAGGGGCAAGTGTGGAAGAAAAATTCTGAGTAAACATTTCCCTAGTGTTTTCAGTTAAATATCGCTTTGTGGTTACCTCTTTTTGAACATTTTTGTGAACAGAAATAGAGCTCTCAAAGAAAACACAGGAATGGTCAGAGAGTGCAACATCAGTCACCACAACCTTAGAGATATTCAGACCCTTTGAGATAATTAAGTCCAGAGTGTGCCCCTTATTGTGCGTGGGCTCCGTCACATGCTGAGTCAGTCCATAGCTATCAAGAACACAAAACAATTCTTTAGCCCCTCTGTCCTGGGGGTTGTCAACATGGATGTTAAAATCACCAACAATGACTAGACGGTCAAAGTCAATACACACTATAGACAGCAGTTCAGTAAAGTCATCAAAAAAGCTTGCACAGTATTTGGGTGGTCTATAGATATTTAGGAACAGAGCTCGAGAGGAGCATTTCAGCTGAAGGGCCACATATTCAAAAGAATCAAAGTTTCCATACGATGTCTTCCTGCATTGAAGGGAATCATTGAACAGAATAGCAACTCCACCTCCTTTCTTATGCATTCTTTCCTGACTCATAAAACTAAAGTTGGGAGGGGTTGATTCGATAAGAACAGCTGCACTGTGATTTTGTTCAATCCAAGTTTCTGTTAAAAACATAACATCGAGATTGTGCTCAGTGATAAAATCATTGATTAAAAATGTTTTTCCTGCCAGAGACCTGACATTTAATAAAGCTAGTTTAAGTTCGTTAAACACACTATCAGTCAGGTTTTTTGTAACAAGCTGTGGCTGACATGGAATCACTGCTAAATTAGATACACTCACATAAACGTTTGAGCGCTTCCTGTGTCTAAGATGATTCACCGCTCTTAATCTATTACCTATCAACACAGATATCGGCAAAGCTACAGGCAGGCAGGGCCCCGGCATGTCCTGGAAAGAGTTGAGAGTGCCATACGCCCTTGAGCCTGGACCCAGCACATATCAGTTTGCAGCGTTTAGTACACACACATCCTTATCAGGCTTCGGAGACTGCAGATGCCCTCTCGAAGGGAGGGGAGGCGGCCGACGCAGGTACGGTGATGGAGACGTGGGAGATGGTGCGGGGGTAGAGGACATGCTGCCAGGGGGGGAGGTGGTTGACGTAGGCACGGTGATGAAGACGGGGGAGATGGTG
This sequence comes from Gymnodraco acuticeps, assembly GCF_902827175.1. NCBI lineage: Eukaryota > Metazoa > Chordata > Actinopteri > Perciformes > Bathydraconidae > Gymnodraco > Gymnodraco acuticeps. The sequence goes on from NW_022991889.1 coordinate 11,655, forward strand.
CGCGTCCGTTGAGGAGCGGGGGTAAAGGACATGGAGCTAGCCCTGCGTATCGCCTTAGTTTGGTCTTTGAACTCCAGGAAGGAATCGGTGCCAACCCTCTGTATCTCCTTCATGTGTTCAACGATCCCCAGGAGGGTGGGCGAGGGTGAAAGGGTATTTGTGTTCAACTTACATGTTGAACACAAATACCTGTACTTTCTACTTCTTACATGTTGAACCCAAATACCTGTACTTTCTACTTCTTACATGTTGAACACAAATGCCTGTACTTTCTACTTCTTACATGTTGAACCCAAATACCTGTACTTTCTACTTCTTACATGTTGAACACAAATGCCTGTACTTTCTACTTCTTACATGTTGAACCCAAATACCTGTACTTTCTACTTCTTACATTTTAACACAAATACCTGTACTTTCTACTTCTTACATGTTGAACACAAATACCTGTACTTTCTACTTCTTACATGTTGAACCCAAATACCTGTACTTTCTACTTCTTACATGTTGAACACAAATGCCTGTACTTTCTACTTCTTACATGTTGAACCCAAATACCTGTACTTTCTACTTCTTACATTTTAACACAAATACCTGTACTTTCTACTTCTTACATGTTGAACACAAATACCTGTACTTTCTACTTCTTACATTTTGAACCCAAAATACCTGTACTTTCTACTTCTTACATGTTGAACACAAATACCTGTACTTTCTACTTCTCACATGTTTAACACAAATACCTGTACTTTCTACTTCTTACATGTTGAACTCAAATACCTGTACTTTCTACTTCTTACATGTTGAACACAAATACATGTACTTTCTAATTCTTACATGTTGAACCCAATACCTGTACTTTCTACTTCTTACATTTTGAACCCAAAATACCTGTACTTTCTACTTCTTACATGTTGAACCCAAATACCTGTACTTTCTACTTCTCACATGTTTAACACAAATACATGTACTTTCTACTTCTTACATTTTGAACTCAAATACCTGTACTTTCTACTTCTTACATGTTGAACCCCAAATACCTGTACTTTCTACTTCTTAAATTTTGAACACAAATACCTGTACTTTCTACTTCTTACATGTTAAATACAATACCTGTACTTTCTACTTCTTACATGTTGAACCCAAATACCTGTACTTTCTACTTCTTACACTTCTTAGTTTGAATGTGTGTTTGGTGGCGTGATCATTATTATTTAGAGCAGGGGTTTCCAACCTTTTTTTAGGATGAGAGCTACTTTCACAAAATAAAACAAGTCGTGAGCTACTTTTACTCCTCTGTTTTTTGTTTTTTGCAGTGTATACATTTAGCACATTTTAACATTATGATATGACCTTTAACCTCTGTGCTGTTTGGGTCTGTGGGACCCGTTTGCAGTGTTTACTAAAAGACAATGTATGCCATTTAATTATTTTAACCTGCTTTATTTGGGGGTGGACCTCACCTCCTGGAAGATTTCTTTTAAATGTTGAAGTTAAATGCATCAATCTGGTGCACTTTGAGCACAACATGAATGTATGGATACAGCTCTCAACACTCATATGAAAGGGAGCTGTATACTTTTCAATAATCCAAACATCTTTAGAATATGATCACAACCAATAACAAAACATTTAAACTTGTTTATTCATTACATTACATTACATTGCATTTAGCTGACGCTTTTATCCAAAGCGACTTACAATAAGTGCATTCGACCAACAAAATACAAACTTGAAGAAAACAGAATCATATAAGTACATCAGGTTTCATAGAGCTAAAACATCTCAAGTGCTACTCAACTGGCTTTAGATAAGCCAGTCCTTTATTAGTATATAAGTGCTTTGTTAATAGTTCTATCGCTCGAAGTGGAGTCGAAAGAGATGAGTTTTCAGTCCGCGCCGGAAGATGTGCAAGCTATCTGCTGTCCTGATGTCAATGGGGAGCTCATTCCACCATCTTGGAGCCAGGATAGCAAACCCACGTGTTTCTGCTGATGGGAACTTGGGTCCCCTTCGCAGCGAGGGTGCAGCGAGCTGTTTGGCTGATGCAGAGCAGAGTGCACGTGCTGGGGTGTACAGTTTAACCATGTCCTGGATGTAGGAAGGGTCAGATCCATTCGCAGCATGGTACGCAAGTACCAGTGTCTTGAAGTGGATTCTAGCAGTTATCGGAAGCCAGTGAAGGGAGCGGAGGACCGGCGTGGTGTGGGAAAATTTAGGAAGGTTGAAGACCAGACGAGCCGCTGCATTCTGGATGAGCTGCAGAGGTCGGATGGCACATGCAGGTAGACCAGCCAGGAGTGAGTTGCAGTAGTCTAGGCGTGAGATGACGAGAGCCTGGACCAGAACCTGCGTCGCTTTCTGAGTCAGCTGGGGACGTATCTTCCTGATGTTGTAAAGCGTGTATCTGCAGCAACGGGTTGTAGCAGCGATGTTTGCAGTGAAGGACAGGTTGTTATCTAGGGTCACACCCAGATTCCTTGCAGTCTGAGTCGGGGAAACAACTGAGGTGCCGATGTTGATTGTTAGGTCAAGAGTGGGACAATCTTTTCCCGGAAGGAAAAGCAGTTCAGTCTTGTCCAGGTTGAGCTTGAGGTGATGAGCAGACATCCACTGAGAGATGTCAGCTAGACAAGCAGAGTTTCGTGCGACGACCTGGGTCTCTGAGCGGGGAAAGGACAGAATTAATTGGGTGTCGTCAGCGTAGCAGTGGTATGAAAAACCATGCGTGCTAATGACAGATCCGAGCGAGTTTGTGTACAAGGAGAAGAAGAGGGGACCAAGAACAGAGCCCTGAGGGACCCCTGTAGTTAATTGACAAGGCTCAGACTCGGAGCCTTTCCAAGTTACCCTGTAGGTGCCAGTAGCGTGGCGTGGGAAAAAAATGAGGGGAAGCCAATAATACGTCCTTTCTTTTGGGTCGGGGTGTGGTGGTCAATGCAATAACGTAACCAGATGAGTGATTACAGCACCCGGTATCATTTTACACACATTTGAATCATACAGATGCAGGACTTACACACGCCTGTTATCTAACCGACAGGTCCGCACGCACTCTCCAGCCCAAACTCTAATAAGCATTCATTCACAAACTAAATCAGGAGACCTTTAACGTTTTACGTCCAATTCGCTCCTTTTTCCTCGCTGTACACAGCTCCAGTTTGGGCAGTGGCCTGTCATCAGATTGTATTTGTTGTTGCTGCTGTAGTGGAACTTTAGTACAATTATTTTTGATGAAATACTCCAAATCTCCACCCTCCATAATTGCACTTGCTTCAATTTCTTGCTACTTTCTAACGGCGGTGAGAGTGGTGCAGTGACGCTATCTATCTTCTATCGATTAGATTTATGATTCGAAAAAAATAAAAGTAGGGTTGACATGTGGATATAATCCGACTTAACAAAACATGCATTTATCTAACAGGTTCGTTATCCACTGACCTTATTTCGAGCTATTTTCCAAAATCCTATGGAGAAATCCCATTGCTTTCTGTCGAGGGAACCCGAGCGCAGCTTACTTCCGGGTTTTAGGAGGCATCACTGCCACACTAAATTGATGCGATTTGATTGGATTGTGAGGCAAGGGAAGCCAGCCGCCTCTGGCTTCCCTTGGCATGGCCCTGACTAATCACAGGTTGGCAGGGGCATCACGTGAGGCCTTGTCTGATTGGTCAATCCCTCCATTTTTTTTCACCAAGGGAAGCCAATTTCTGCTGGCCTCCTCTCGCAACAGAGAGTGCAATCTACTGTTTCACCATAACATGTAGAGGGGCGCTGTTTTACTATTTGTAAAATACTCAATGAGAATGGGGGAGAGACGGGCCGGCAGAAACACACAGCACAGAAAAATTACCGAAATCAAACAAAGTGTTTTTATTTATTAAAATTATAACTACAATCCGAAAAAACAGGGGAAGCCTGGCTTCCCTTGGCCTCCAGGAGAAAACGCCACTGGTAGGTGCGGTCTTTGAGGTATGAGGTGTGGAGGGAAAATGCAGAGCCTGAAACTCTAAGTTCTTGGAGAGTGCGAAGGAGGATCTGATGGTTCACCGTGTCGAATGCAGCAGACAGGTCCAAAAAGATCATGACAGAGGAGAGGGAGGCTGCTTTAGCCGTGTGCAGTTCCTCAGAGACAGCAAGGAGGGCAGTTTCTGTGGAGTGACCTGCCTTGAAACCAGACTGGTGCAGATCCAGAAGGTTGTTCTGATGGAGATAACAGGAGAGTTGTTTAAAGACAGCGCGTTCAAGTGTTTTAGACAGGAACGGGAGGAGAGAGACAGGCCTGTAGTTTATAACATCAGACGGGTTGAGAGTGGGTTTCTTTAGGAGAGGGTTTACTCTTGCCTCCTTGAGACTGTTTGGAAAGTGACCAGAAGTTAGAGAAGTGTTGATGAAATGGGTGAGAAACGGTAGAATATCAGGAGCGATAGTCTGAAGGAGGTTTGAAGGGATAGGGTCCAGAGGGACAGGTGGTAGGGCGGGCAGAGGTAATGAGGGTAAGAACCTCACTTGGAGAGAGAGGGGAAAAGGAGGTCAGTGTGTGGGTGGAAGGAGGGTCTGGTGACCCAGCGGTGAGTAAAGGTGAGTCAGAAAAAGAAGAGCGAATATCATCAACCTTTTTTTCAAAGTGGTTAACAAAGTCGCTTGACAGAAGGGAAGAGGGGGAAGGGGCTTAGGGAGGGTCCAAGAGGGTGGAGAAGATGGAAAATAGTTTGTTGGGATTGGAATAGGAAGATTGGATCTTATCTTGAAAGAAAGTGCTTTTTGCCTGAGAGATCGAAGCAGAGAAAGAGGAGAGGAGAGCCTGATAGGTTAGGAGGTCGTCATGGCTACCCGAAGGACGGTTCTATTAGCACGCAGTGCGTCATTTAGCCAGGGAGCAGGAGGGGACTGACGAGCCTGCCGAGATGTGAGAGGACAGAGAGAGTCCAGAGAGGATGAGAGAGTAGAGAGGAGAGTTTCTGCAGCAGAGTTTGGAGGAAGGAGTTGGAACGAGTCAGAGGAAGGGAGGGCTGAGAGCACCGATGAGGCAAAGGTAGAGGGGGAGAGGGAACGAAGGTTACGGCGGACAGGTGCAGGATGAGAAGAGATTAGTTTGTTATGTTTGGAAAGGGGTAGAGAGAATGAAATGAAGAAGTCATCGGATGTGTGGAGCGGGTTTACAGAGAGGTTAGAAGTAGCGCAGTTCCTTGAGAATATGAGATCAAGGACATTGCCAGCTTTATGAGTTGATGGGGACGGAGACAGTGAGAAAGCAAAGGCGGTTAACAGAGATGTTAGTTCGTCTATCTTCCCTGTCTGGAGGTTGAAGTCTCCGAGAAGTACAGCGGGAGGGCCAGTTTCAGGGATGTGTGAGAGGAGATGATCTAATTCCTCCAAGAAGTCCCCCAAGGCGCCTGGTAGAGAACAACAATGGTTAATTGTATCGGATGGGTTACTGTGACGGCATGGAATTGAAAGGTGGAAGGAGTGAAGTTAGGTAGCTTGAAGAGGGAAAAGCTCCATTTGGGAGAGAGCAGGAGACCAGTGCCACCTCCTCTGCCAGTGGGTCTGGGTGTATTTGAGAAGGAATATGCTGTGGAGAGAGCTGCTGGGGTGGATGTGTTGGATGGAGTAATCCAGGTCTCAGTGAGAGCAAGGAAATCCAGGGACTGCAGGGAGGCGTAGCCAGAGATGAAGTCAGCCTTAGGAACAGCTGAATTAAATACACAATTTAATTTAAATCAGTTTCATTCTGAAAAACCGGAAGTTCACACTAACTATTAACTTAATACTTTTATTCTGAAAATGCTTCACTTCCGGTTAGCATTAGCATGTGGCGAAATGCTACGTTTTCAAACCGTGAATCAAAGGGGAAATGACATGTGATGTTGTTCACTGAGCACACTGGGATTAGCACTCATGTATTGCCGCTGAATAACGTTTATCAGGGAATGTTTAAATAACCACAGACACCAGAATGATGTAATTTAACAACAGAAAAAGGCAGGAATTGCATTGGACCCGCCCCCCACGACGCCGGCCAATAGGAGAAGATCTCAGATGACAACAGGAAGGGCAAGCCAAGAATTGAGATCTTCTTCCCTGACCTGGGCTGACCGGACGCATGGGGGGAGAGCCGCCACTCGCACATTTCATTTGTACACCACCGCATCTTTTGTGTAATTAAATGCTGTTAACTTTTATAGGCTTCCCTTGACTCTTTTCAGTCTCTCCTGTTCTCAGGGTTCAAGAATTACTTACAGGTGACGTCAATTTTCGCCAAACTGCATTGTGGGAAGCGAAGATTTGCTGGTGTGGCTCGCTGAAAAAGTTGAACAATGTTCAACTTTTGAAGCCTAGGCAGAAGCGTCAGCCAATCGAATCATATGCCAGTGTATGCTCTAGCCCAGGGGTGCCCAACCAGTCGATCGCGGGGAGATTCCCAGTCGATCGTGAGATGTATCTAAAAATAGAACAACAATATTCTGTTTTATCGTTAATGTCCTGTAACATAATCTTCCTGTGCCAGAATAATGCACTTGAACGCATCAAAGCTTTGTGATTGGCCGGCGTGACCCCATGTGTCGGGGCGTGGCTGGTGAGCAGTGGGCAGTGTGCACTAGTTCGCTAACGTTGTCCGTGTCAACAGGAGTGACAGTCCGCACACACACAAGATCGCAATTATGGCAGAAGCAAAACATATATAATTCTCACTCCGAGTGGGAGGATGATTATTTTTGTATCTATTCCAATTCAAAGTCCATCTGCAATGCGAGCGTGGCTTTATCGAAGAAGGGTCATTTAGGAGCGGCATTTCAAAACAGTGCACAAACGCTACGAGACGGAATTCCCTCCTAATTCTGCCCTACGCTCCCAAAAGGGGAGGGGCCTGAAAGGACAGCTAAATGCACAGCAGTCCATTTCCACCAGGCCCAACAACAAGAGCAAGGCTGCTACCATAGCATCTTATTGTGTCAGTCACGTTCTTGAGAAACACATGAAGTCTTTCAAAGACGGCGAAGTTGTGAAAGAAGCATTCCTGGAGGCTGCCGACGCGCTTTTGGGGACAGTAAAAATAACAGAAGCATTTCAACAGGTTTTTGATAAAAACTCAAGTTAGATACCGTTATTAATCAGCTGTAAGTTTTAGTTTGTTTGAACTTATTCATTATAATTATTGTACAAAATGGTATAAGAATGCAAACTTAAATTGATTATAGTCTATCATCAATTTAGGTTAAGAAACTAGTGTTGCTTGCATCCTATTTTAAAGGCATTTATTTTTATAATCTACTAAAATGCAACAAAAAAAGGGTTTGATTCTATTAATGTTGTCTTTTTTATTGCACTTTGTTACCAGATTCCTGAGTAGCTTCAGATCTGAGTTGTCTTATTAGTAAGCCTAAGTTATACTTTTGAAGCAACACTATTTTTATATAATGGCAAAGAAAGGGTTCAGCGTCTTTTCTTTTTTTCCTGTGTCATATGCAGTGTTGTGCTAGTTACTGAAAACCAGTAACTAGTTACCATTACTAGTTACTTCATGTCAAAAGTAACTCAGTTACTTTACTAGTTACTTACACCCAAAAGTAATGCGTTACTGTGAAAAGTAACGTTTTCGTTACTTAAAAAAATGTCTCCCATTAATGCCCTTATAGCATTCATTTCAGTACTGTTATTGCATTGGAGAATAATACAATCTGTTGATCAACTTGACATGCATTATATGCAATCTGGATTGCATCGATATTAGCTGGCTTTCCATTTTTGTATATTCTTTCTCCAGGTAGTTGGAAAAAGTGTTCCGTCCCATATACCGTGTGCCGCCCGGACATGCTATCATGCTAACTAGCTCCCTGCAGGGATTTCCCACACATAGACTATACTTGGGCGGGCCGCCCAGGTATATTAACGGCCGCCCAAGTATATTTCGCGACCCATTTAGTTTTTTTTTGTTTTTTTTATAAACATTTTTTTTTTTTTTTTTTTTTTTTTATCGTCCGTGACCACGAGGCCATCTGCGATCGATTAACTTGTAGACAATGATCCCTCGCTCCCTTGCTCTGATCTCGCCTCCTTCTGGCCTGTTAAGTGGCCTGCCTCACACAGGGTGACTGGCTGTCCACATGATGTGGCCTGCCGACATGGCCACTGTCATACAGATCATAAATCAAAGCCCTTGATTGGTCTCTGTGTGTCATTCAAGCTCGGGATAACCTCAGCTCAGGTGAGGTAAAGGACTCTCTGAGTGTTTAGATAGTTAACTTAGTCTAAGTTCTCAGTGGGTCTCAAACGGTGTGGTCACCATTTATGTAAACACATATTTCCATTTGAGAGGGTAGTGATTGGTCTAATGGATAGTGAGGTGGGCTGAAGATCGGAAGGCTGTGAGTTCAAATCCCGCCAGGAACACCACCACTAGTGTGCCCTTGAGTAAGGCACTTAGCCCTTAGTTACTCCAGGGAGAATGTCCCTGTAATCGGTCATTATAAGTCGCTTTGGATAAAAGCGTCAGCTAAATGAAATGTAATGTGATTAGTAAAATATGCATGAATAAATAAATAAAAAGTTAACTAGGTGAAAAAAGGTAAGATACACTTTTAAAACTTGTTGAGAGAAAACTAGTCTTTGCTGCTGCCTCAAAGAGGAGCAGGGGGAGAGGATGGAGAGGGGGGAGAGGAGGGAGACAGGAGAGGCTGATTCAGGAGCACAGACACACTCACAACTATAAATGAACCAAAACTAAATTAATAAACAAGTTTCAGTGTTTTTTTCATATTGGAAATGGGATGTTGTTGGTTATGGCCTTGATTTTAGGATTATTGAAATGTATACAGTTCTGTTAAATATAGGTGTTTCCATAGATCTAGTCTCTTTATTTTCCCCTCAAAATGCACCAGATTGATGCATTTAACTCCAAAATAAAAAATAAAATCTTACCGGGGGGGGCATGACCCTGGACCCCCCTAGAGGATTTGAGGTCGACCCCCACTAAAAATCACATGGATAGGTTCCTAAATACATTAATAAATACATTTATTTTTTTAAATAGTAACCCATTTCCATATGTTCATGTGTGGGTAGTAGATTTAAACTATAGGGCTATCATTATGGGCCCTGCCTGTACCTGTTCGCTCTGCCATCGCGTGAAGGGTCTGCTAACAAGCGACCAACAGAAAGGTTAATGTTGTTGCACGTCACCTCAACCCCCCCCTGCTACCACCACCCCCCCAAAGTATATTTCAGATCTGTGGGAAACACTGGCAGTTAATGGACCAGCACCAGAGGCATTCCCATACACACAGGCATTGGAGCTGTTCTTCATGAAATCCCAGAAGGATGAAGTGCTCTGACAAACAGTGCCATCTTTGCGCAAAATGATTATACCGGAATGAAAAGTCAATAAATAATGTTGTTAAAACTTTTTTTTTTTTTCGCAAGAACGTGATTGGTCGATATTCATTGTGGGGGAGGAGGGGTGTTAGATAGATATAGAGTTGTAGTAAGTAGATAGAGTTCGCTATGATTGAGGTTTCGTTTATGCATAGGATAGATTCTTTTAATTACATTTCCTTTTTTGTTTTGTGTATTTTTTACATTTTGGATTTGCTTGGCGAGCTATTTTTTAGAACATGACTCTAAATCAGGGGTAGCCAACACGGTGCCCGCGGGCCACTAAGTGCCGACGGGCACCGTGTTGGCTACCCCTGATTTAGAGTCATTGTGTGCCTATTGATTTGAACACGATCCGTGTATCCATCATTTCCTGGTCTTCTCTAAAGAAGAGGGACCAATGGAAACGTTGTCATGTTGCCGTTGTTCAGCATGGAAACATTCATTAGCTAACAATGACATTATTGTTCTATTAATATAAAGGGAGGTCAGGTACTCTTTAAAGCAGCTGCTAGTTATGGGTACTTTTTACTGAAGTACATTTCGAAGCCCATACCTCTGTACTTCTACTTGAGTAAAGGATGTGTGTATTTTGCTCTGCTTCACCCCAGAGATTGATGAAGAGTTTCTGCGGTGACTTCCATGCTGACACATTTGATCTGGTTAAATAAACTTTAAGGTTTTCTGCGCCTGTGGCTTCGATTCTCAGACAGAGGCTGTTCCAACCTGCACTTATTGAGCAATGTTGCGTTTTTCTAGGTCATGAATTTCACACTACATAATTCATGAAGTGAAATTATAACCTGTAGTAACATGCATGTCACAACTTCAGCTGACCCCTGACATGCAGGTAATGAAAACGCCTAAAAGAAAAGGAAATATACTTTTTAAAACTTCAAGCGTTGATTTTTGTTGTTATAAGGCACGTTTTGGTTTAGAAAGAGCAGTGCAAATCATTTAATACATTGTAAAAAAGTGCACGATTTAGACAAAAGGCTATTTTTCAACGTCAAGGTTTGTAAAAAACAAACATTAAGCAAAACAAGCAGGACATTCAGTGTTCAAAGGCAGCTGCAAAATGTAGTTCCGTCCTGACTTTATTTATCGTGCATTATTCTAACTGGTTAGTAAAATATATATAAATGTTATTTTGTCTGGTGGAAATTATAACAATATTCTCCTCTGTTGAACCTCGGAATTACCACGCTGAATTTTTTTTAATCATTTAACAAATGTACTGTCTTTGGAGCCAAACCATGATCTTTCCCAATGCTTAAATCAGAAACACACTCTCACTTTGATAGTGGAATTTCCTGCTTTGGAAAAACAACTCGAAAAAAATTAATTCAATAAGAGTTTGGAAACCAAAGTGCAGACAGCAGTAGCAACAGAGAGTTATCCACCATGACAGAGGTCTGGCTGCAGAGATGCACAGTTCATACTGCTGATTAGT